>NC_057810.1:669464323-669670737 GCF_018294505.1 Triticum aestivum | reverse complement strand
ACACCCCTCCCGATCAACAGGACCCCCGTTTCGACCGTAGGAGGTCCGTTTCGTCCGTTTTGCGCTACGCCACATCCCTCCCGATCAACAGGACCCCCGTTTCGTCCGCAGGAGGTCAGTTTCCTCCGTTTTGCGGTACGCCAGGCCTCGTTTCCATCGCCTGTTCCGTCCAAGCCGGTTGGCTCCCACGCGTTCCGTTGCCTCCCGATGAACACGACGCATTCCGTTGCCTCCCCATGAACACGAGGCATTCCGTTGCCTCCCCATGAACATGACGCATTTCGTTGCCTCCCCATGAACACGAGCCCTCGCCGTACGTATGCGCGACTAGGCGTTTGAGACCCCGCCCGTATGTACACATACGTGGCCATATTTTCTTTCTTGCACCCTGGCCGTTGTACGTACGTGTACATGCTACATGCGCGCCTCTACTACGACACGTGCGCGCCTCTACATCGACCAGTATGTACGTACACGTTCGCGACCATGATGACAACGCTATGTACGCTTCGACCAGATGGGTCCCGACTGTCAGACACTTCCTTGCCTGCGAAGATGTAGCTGGTGGGTCCCAGCAGTCAGGGGGGCGAATTGTTTTTTTTGCCCGGACGCACTTCCTTGCGTGCAAAGGTGTAGCTGGTGGGTCCCAACAGTCAGGGGGGAAATGTTTTTTCGTGAAATATGGTGGCCCGTCCGGTGGGTCCCCGCTGTCAGGTGGAGGAATAATTATTTTGCGCGTAATAAGGGGGCACTTCCTTGCTGCGGCCGTGGACCCAGCTGTCAGCCTCTCCACGTACAGTCCACGTCCGATGGAAGCCGTTCCTTGACCATGTTGACCAAGCCGCGCCGAGAGCACCAGGGCGGTGGACGAAGGCAAGGCCTAGGAAGGGGATGACGCGGAGCCGGGAAAGACGCGGTAGTGGATGCCCATGCGTAGAGGAGTACGAGGGTTCACTGGTTCGCTGCGGTGTGAGGCTGCCGTCACCGCAGAATAACAGGGGATGTGGGTGAGTAGAGGGATGGCCTGGCCACCGGTGGGAGTAGTAGGGGGAGGTGAGGCCTCCGCCGCATCGTAGCCGGCCACGGGAGGCAGGAGCACGAGGCACGACCGGCGCTGGTTTGGGCGGCTGGAGCAAGAAGACCAGAGGTTGAAGAAGCACTACGGCCGTTGGATGGACATCGTACGGTCACTGGAGCTAGAATCGTGCATATTGACTAAGTTGACAAAGCCCTCCGTCCCCGTCAACTTAGTAGGCCCACAAGTCAGCCTGCCACTATACTGGATCCCAGCTAACAGGGGGAGTATTCATTTTTTTGTGCGTAATAAGGAAGCACTTCCTTGCGTGCAAAGATATAGCTGGTGGGTTCGAGCTGTTAGCGGCGGTAACGTTTTTTCCCGAAATACTGAGGCCCTTTCGGTGGGTCCCTGATGTCAGGTGGACGAATCATTATTTTGCGCGTAATAAGGAGGCATTTCCTTGCGTGCGGCCGTGAACCCAGCTGTCGGCCTCTCCACGTACAGTCCACTTCAGATGCATGTCGGTCGTTGACCACGTTGACCAGGCCGCGCCGAGAGCACCAGGGCGGTGGACGACGGCGAGGCCTAGAAAGGGAACGACACGGAGGCAGGGAAGACTCGGCAGTTGTTTCCCATGCGGAGGGGAGTACGACTGAACGAGGGTTTACTGGTTCGTCTGCCGTCGCCGGAGAATAACAGCAGGTGTGGGTGAGTAGAGGGATGGCTAGGCCAGCGATGGGAGTACGGTTGGGCGATGAGGCCTGCGCGACAGGACAACCGGCCGCAGGGAGGAGGGAACAGGCAGTCCCGCCGGCACTTGTTTGAGCGGCTGGAGCAGGAAGAGCAGAGATTGAAGAAGCACGTCGGCCGTTGGATGGACATCCAACTGTCACTGCTTGTGCGTCAACCTTTTTTTAGGAAAGCCTCAAATCTGTGGAAAACAGCATACAACCCATCTGCCATTATTTCTAATAATTGATAGCCCATTTGCTAATTCTTAATGTTTTTTTGGAGCCCATATTATTTTTGTTAGCATTACAGCCCATATTGTGGCCACGGTTAAAAAATTATACGAAATTTTGCATATTTCGATGCGGTCCGAACTGTTTTTAATCCCGAAATTTCGACTCACATTCAAACTGATTTTAAAAATAAATGTATATCAGTATAAAATCCAACAAATTCTCCACGCAGAAAAATTAATGTAATTTAAAATCTTGAAATGAAAAAAATTATATTTGAAACTAATTGCCGGTTTGATGTGTTTTAAAAATGTACATCCCATTTCTCATTACTGATGGGCCATTTTCTCGGCCAGCCGAATGAAAAGCTCTCCTCGTCTTGAAAGATTTGCAGCCCAACAGGCTTGACAAAGCGACTTAATTGGCAAATCACAAAAAAACTGGGCTGTGGCCGTGGACCCAGCTGTCAGCCTCTCCATGTACAGTACTCTTCCGATGGAAGTCGTTCCTTGACCATGTTAACCACGCCATGTGGAGAGCACCACGGCGGTGGACGACGACGAGGCATAGGAAGGGGACAACGTGGAGCCAGGGAAGACGCGGTAGTGGAAGCCCGCGCGGAGAGGAGTACGAGGGTTCACTGGTTCGGCTGCGGTGTGAGGCTCCCGTCGCCGCAGGGCCTGGCCAGCAGTGGGAATAGTAGGGGGCGGTGAGGCCTCCGCGGAAACACAGCCGTCCACGGGAGGCAGGAGCATGCGGCACGACCGACCCTGCTTTGGGCGGCTGGAGCAAGAAGACCAGAGGTTGAAGAAGCACTACAGCCGTTGGATGGACATCGTACGGTCACTGGAGCTAGAATCGTTCATATTGACTAAGTTGACAAAGCCCTTCGTCCCCGTCAACTTAGTAGGCCCACAGGACAGCCTCCCACCAAGGTGGGTCCCAGCTAGCCGGGGGAGTATTCATTTTTTTGTGCGTAATAAGGAGGCACTTCCGGTGGGTCCGAGCTGACAGCAGGGGGACCATTTTTTTCACGAAATATGGTGGCCCGTCCGGTGGGTCCCAGCAGTCATGGGGAAATGATTTATTTCGCAAAATACTGGTGGCCCGTTCGGTGGGTCCCCGCTGTCAGGTGGAGGAATAATTATTTTCGGCGTAATAAGGAGGCACTTCCTTGCGGCTGCCGTGAACCCAGCTGTCAGCCTCTCCACATACAGTACTCGTCCGATGGAAGTCGGTCGTTGACCACATTGACCACGCCGCGTCGAGAGCACCACGGCGGTGGATGACGGCGAGGCCTAGGAAGGGGACGGCGCGGAGCCGGGCCACGGGAGGCAGGAGCAGGCGGTAGCACAGCCGGCCACGGGAGGCAGGAGCAGGCGGCACGACCGGCGCTGCTTTGGGCGGCTGGAGCAAGAAGACCAGAGGTTGAAGAAGCCGTATGGCCGTTGGATGGACATCATACGGTCACTGGAGTATTGACTAAGTTGACAAAGCCCTCCGTCCCCGTCAACTTAGTAGGCCCACAAGTCAGCCCAACATTATGGTGGGTCCCAACTAGCAGGGGGTAATCATTTTTTGGGTGTAATAAGGAGGCACTTCTTTGCGTGCAAAGATATAGCTGGTGGGTCCGACCTGTTAGTGGGGGGAACGTTTTTTTCGCGAAATACAGAGGCCCTTCCTGTGGGTCCTAGCTGTCAGGTGGATGAATCATTATTTTGCGCGTAATAAGGAGGCATTTCCTTGCGTGCGGCCGTGGACCGAATTGTCAGCCTCTCCACGTACAGTCTACTTCCGATGGATGTCATTCATTGACCATGTTGACCAGGTCGCGCCGAGAGCACCAGTGTGGTGAACGACGACGAGGCCTAGGAAGGGAACAACACGGAGCCAGGGAATACTCGGCAGTTGTTTCCCACGCGGAGGAGTACGAGGGTTTACTGGTTCGTCTACCGTCGCCGGAGAATAACATCATGTGTGGGTGAGTAGAGGGATGGCTAGGCCAGCGATGGGAGTACGGTGGGGCCGTGAGGCCTGCGTGGCAGCATAGCCGGCCGTGGGAGAAGGGAGCAGGCAGTCCCGCCGGCGCTTGTTTGAGCGGCTGGAGCATGAAGAGCAGAGATTGAAGAAGCACGACAACCGTTGGATGGATATCCAATAGTAACTGCTCTCGTGTGTTGACTAAGTTGACAGGGCGTTGCGTGTGCGTCAACCTTTTTTTTATGAAAGCATACACGTCAACCTGTAGTAGACGCACAAGTCAGCCTCAAATCTGTGGAAAACAGCATACAACCCATCTGCCATTATTTCTAATAATGTACAACCCATTTGCTAATTCTTAAGATTTTTTTTGGAGCCCATCTTCTTTTTGTTAGCATTACACCCCATATTGTGGCCACGGTTAAAAAGTATACGAAATTTTGCATATTTTGGTGCGGTCAACTGTTTTTAATCCAGAAATATCGATTCACATTCAAACTATTTTGAAAAATAATTTATATAAATATAAAATCAAAATAATTGTCCACGCATAAAAATCAATGGAATTTAAGATCTTGTAATGAAAAAAATGAAACTAATTCCCGGTTTGATGTATTTTAAAAATGTACAAGCCATTTCTGGGCAAACCTAATGAAACTCTCCTCGTCTTGAAACATTTGCAGCCCAGCAGGGCCGATAAAGCAAGTAGGCCTTGTTTGGGTATTTCTTAAAAAAAAAAGAACTGGGCTAGCCATTTTCAGCAAGGATAAAACACAACTGGGCTCATGATGTGGTAAACATAAATAAAACCCTGGATAGACGGGCCATAGCCCCTGCACAGCCTCGTTGTTACCCTGATCCGTCGCTAAAACTAGTATAAATAACAACTGCTTGTTCCTCATTGTCTAAAAAAACTGCTTGTTCCTCAAAAAAAAAACTGCGTGACTTGCTGGGTCCCTGGTGTCAGCCGCTCGTAGTGTAATTCTCTCGTTTATTGACTACGTTGACGATGGCGTGAGCCCTAGATGTCCAACCATTAGGAGGAACCATATTTTTGGGCTTGTACTATAGAGGCACTTGCTTGCGTACTGCCATGACGCTCGTGGGTCCCTACTGTCATCCTCTCCATGTACAGTCATCTCCTTGTTCCTCACAGTTGTTGACGACATTGACAACACAAGAGGGCGGCGCACCGCGCATGGCGAGCGAACCAAGGCCACAAGGCGGAGGACGACGACGAGGCCTCGGACGGAACGAACAGGAGCCGTTGAATATGCGCCGGTCCAGTCGCAGGCGGAGGGGAGTACGAGGGTTGACAGGTGGGGGTGATGGGGGCTAGTCACTTGGCTTCTGTAATGCACAGTGAGCTCAAGCAGCCGGTGTGAGTGATGTTATTTTCCCTTGGTTGTGATTTGTTACAATATTTCACTCTAAATTAAACGAATGGCAAGCCATTTGCCTTGTTTCAAAGAAAATATGACAGTCATAGTCGACTTGAAAAGGGCAGGAACATCTAACTCCAGCTTACAAACTGTACAAAAGCACGAGGGTTGATTGTTCATCAGGTTTACAAAAAAACCAGATTGAAAAGGGCAACAACATCTAACTCCAGCACTGTTTTCGGCAGTCACAGTCAAATGGATAGGTCAGGTCCATAGAATGAACATCCTGGATCGTAAAATTTACTGGATTATGACCACAATATGTTGTAAATAGAAGCCCGACACGTTCAGAAGCTCTTTTGCCCACCTGAAACTCCTTTTTTTGCTCTTCGACATACCCATCCGTCAAAACCGTGCTGCTGATAAACTTAAGCCTGATGGACAATAGTAACCTCGCATTTAGCAGGAAGAATGTGACAAATCCTTTGTTTGCATGGTTGGCTACATATTGTTCTAGCGTTATTGTCTTCAATTGAATCTCATGAGAAGTGAGAAAATCCCGATGCTTACGAATCCACCGATTGGTTATAACTTTCTTACCCCGTCCTGTTGCCTAAATAGACATGAAAATTGAAAACAGTTAAGGTCTAAAAGAAGAGTGTCGAAAGAGCAACATCTGAACGGTTAATTCTAGTACACTATATGCGGGCTTCCAATGTGCGTGAAATTATCACCTTTATATACAACTTCTCCAGACATGGAAAGCATTGCAGTAAGCCAATAATCTTGTTCAGATCAAAACTATTCATTTGGATATATAAGATCTTGACAGAATCTAGCACCATTGATAGGCCATCCATGGAGAAACTCTTCATTGAGCATAGAACATAATATTAGTACAAAATGTGTACTCCAAGATGATATATAAATTATGCACAGAAATTTAAAATGCAGCATATGGTTACAAGTGTAGATGATAATATAAAGTACCTGAAGAACTGTGGAGCCAAACACCATATTGAAATGAGCACAGAGATCATGTATTAGACCTGAGGTCTCCAGTTTAGGCGCAGAGAGGACGGTTATTTGCAATGGTGAATAACTAGAATCAAGGATCAACCTTTGAAGTGAAGGGGCATCTTGGATGATGAGCTGCCTTCTGTCAAAAGAAATTCCAATTCTTACAAGGTTAGGCGACTTTATTTGGAGACAACCGATTCTAACTGTGAAAACAAGCACCAAGCACTCCAGCGCAGGGCAACTGGAGTGGATGATGCTGTGCAATGAGGCCTCCGATATACGAACCCGCACAAGTGAAAGTTTCTTGAGAAATGGGAGTCGAAGGTTTAGTACCAGATTGTCTGGAAGGTAGCACAGCGCAAAGGTGGCGGCGTGGAGAGAGGAGGAAAACCGCAAGATGGACATCAGTGCTGAGGGCACAAGTTCATGACGTTCTGTATGTGGTATGTGATTTCCAGGGGAATAGTAGAACTCAAGCAGCTGTAGTTCTGTGAATTCAGGGGATTTTAGCCAGGCGTCCACCATGCAGGGTATGGTATGCTTGCTCAGGTAGCATGCCGGGATGCAGAGGCTTTGAACGGAGCCCTGGTGGTAGGAGATGATGGCTCTGAGGATTTCAAAATCATTGAAGAGAGATAGCTGATGACAGTAAAGATTAAGGGGCACGGCGCGCCATAGAGGGCGCCACCGAATTGAGAGGACTTGGGTGCGGCAGCTATCCTTGGTGGGGAGAAGCGAGATGATCTCCCCAAGGACGGCGTCCGGGAGATCGCTGATGCGGTCCACCCGAGATTCTACGGGTTCCTGGGATCCGGTGGGGGCGGGGTCGCCGCTTCTCCCCGCGCTGTCGTGTGCAGGATCTACAACAGGCGTCGCCGCTGGCGGGAGCCTCATCTTCTTGGCGCTGGGGTCAGCCGACTCCATTTTCCTCGAGGGCATCGCGTCGCGCTCACGAATTTGAGCAGAGTAACGAATGACAAGCCTAGTTGTAGTGCGAGTGAAGAAGAAGGGGAGCTGGGGGTTTTCTGTAGGAGTGAGGAAGAAGGGGAGCTGGGGTTTTCTATAGGAGTGAGGTGAGGAATTTGGGGGTACGAGTGGAGCGAGCTGACGTGAGGTGGGTGGGAATGAGGAGGAAGAAGAGCACCCAGGTTTTTTTGTGGGGGAGGGGGGGCGGTGTGCTGGGTGTGGGTAGCGCCTTTTGAATTAATTTTACTATTTACTAGTGTGGATTGGTTGTTTTGTCTTGGGCCCAGAGAAACAATTACTACTAGTACAGTGGAGACACTCTACCGCTTCTGGCTCCTCCTAGGTCATTGAAACGTCTCCCTCTACTGAATGTCGTTATACTTTTGTTCACCGACATGCAGGCCATGCAGCGTGCGGGCCCAAATGCCATCCACCAAATTAGCAGGCAGTATGCAGGCGGAGAGTCACCCCTGTCGTAGCGCGGCAGTAACGAGCCGTCGTATCACAAAACCCCACCTCCCCGCAGTCTAAGTTTGACGGACGAAGCAACCATCATTTCACTCCTCGCTGAATCCCCTTCTCCCTCACCGTCTTCAAGAAAGGCAACACTCGCATCTGCCACTGTTCTTCTCTCCCGATGAAGGGAAGGTAAGCGGATCCGTGATGTTGGTATATTTTCGTTCTGAGAAAAAAAAGAACTTTTGCAAAGCAGTAACCGATCCTCACTCTTTTTTTTGTTTCATTGTCATTGCGATTGTGTTTTCCTTTCATTGGTCTCCTAGTATTCGTCAGTTTCATGATGGACCAAGGAGAACCAGGCAAAGATCTGCCGATATTGGAGCAGACGCGGGAGGCTGATCCCCACGAGACAGAGAGCTCCAAGAAGATGGAGGCAACCACCGAGCCGACCCCAGATACGCTCACGGCCACTACTGAGATGGTCAACACCCCGTTTGAGGTTACAGCCCCCGTGGCACTGTAGGAGCAGTTTTCCCCCTTCGAGGATGTGTCCCCCCCCCCCCCCCCGCTGAGCTGCCCAAGGTGATTTCCTTCTTTGCCGATCTCGATTGTGGTTTTTCATCTAAGTATGTGGTGATTTTTTTAGAAAAGTAAGTGTGTGGTGATTAATAATGCAAAATTTTATTAGCTTCGATGCCATGCCATACATAGTGGTTTAAATAACTTGTGATTCTTATACTGAAAAGTAATTTAGAATTTTTTTCTGTTTCAATTAGAGCCCTGATGCAGACAAGGATTGTGTGGTTGTGCATGTCACTCGCTATGAGGCGGACGACCTGAATATACGCACTGGGAAAATAGAGTTCTTAGGATGTTGGATCCTGGAAGCCATTTGCGGTTATACCAATGAAGACTTGTATTCCAGCCTCACTGTTGTCAGGCGTGTTGTCCAGGGTGTACTGAAGCACAAGAAGTTCAAAGCTACTCCTTCGTTTGTGAGGCATACTGTTCTTGTCAAGCTTATGCAGGAAGATGACGTGGCATGCCTCCACAAACAAGTTTATCAGTGGCAAGGCCACAAGGTTGTCTTCATGAAGGTTCACAGGATTGAGCTGCTGCGGGACGTCCTCGATGATGTTCATGGAAAGGTCCGTCTTGTGTCCAGCCCAAATTATATCGAGGCATGAAATAGTTTCCCCAGCTAGTGTTTAATAGTAGTTTGGATTGTGTCCAATTATCCGAACCTTGCCTGTTATCGACCCTGTCGGTGTCAAAACCGGCAGATCTCGGGTAGGGTGTCCTGAACTATGCGTCTAGGCCGATGGTAATAGGAGACAAGGGACACGATGTTTTTACCCAGGTTCGGGCCCTCTTGATGGAGGTAAAACCCTACTCCTGCTTGATTGATATTGATGATATGGGTAGTACAAGAGTAGATCTACCACGAGATCAGAGAGGCTAAACCCTAGAAGCTAGCCTATGGTATGATTGTGTTCGTCCTACGGACTAAAACCCTCCGGTTTATATAGGCACCGAAGAGGGTTAGGGTTACATAGAGTCGGTTACAATGGTAGGAGTTCTACATATCCGTATCGCCAAGCTTGCCTTCCACGCCAAGGAAAGTCCCATCCGGACACGGGACGAAGTCTTTAATCTTGTATCTTCATAGTCCAGGAGTCCGGCCAGAGGTGATAGTTCGGCTATCCGGACACCCCCTAAACCAGGACTCCCTCAGTAGCCCCTGAACCAGGCTTCAATGACGACAAGTCCGACGAGCATATTGTCTTCGGCATTGCAAGGCGGGTTCCTCCTCCGAATACTTCATAGAAGATTTTGAACACAAGGATAGTGTCCAACTCTGCAAAATAAGTTCCACATACCATCGTAGAGAGAATAATATTTACACAACTTCAATCTGCCGACTTATCCCGTGGCATCACACCACAGCCAAGTCTTTATTCGAATCATTTTTATTGTTCCACCTCAGCGCGTTTAGCGAGGCGGTTTCCTTGGCACGTCTTGTCAAAGCAGAGATCGTGTCACCTTATTCCGGGATTCTCATCAATACGGGCGTGGGTAACCCAACCGCACCATCAATTACAGTGCTTGGGAGATAAGCGAGTTTTACCAGGCTGGTGGGGGCGCTTAGTTTCGTCCGTCCATATAAGGGGATAAGGATCTACTTTTTCACACACGCCTTCTTCCTCCTTTGCTCATCCATTTCCGCGCACTCGAGCTCCAGCGCCCAAGTCCACGCATCTCGCCTCAACCTTCCCCAGCCATGCCCGGAGCAGGAGGCAAGTGGATGGCCTCCTCTGTCGTGGAGGGGCACATCAAAAAGTTAAGGAAAGCCGGATACCTGCACAACAACATCGCGCACCGGCTTCCAGACGAGGGGCAGCTCGTCCCCACCCCCAGGCCCCATGAGAGGGTGGTGTTCCTCCCCCATTTCCTCCGTGGTCTGGGCTTCCCACTCCACCCATTTGTCTGGGGGCTCATGTTCTACTACGGCCTGGATTTCCATGATCTGGCCCCGAACTTCATCCTCAACATCTCGGCGTTTATCGTCGTGTGCGAGGCCTTCCTCTGCATCAAGCCCCACTTTGGCTTATGGCTGAAGACCTTCAATGTCAAGCCGAAGGTAGTGGGCGGCCAGCAGGCGAAGTGCGGAGGCGCCATGGTGGGCAGATGCCCAACGTTACATGGCTCGAGGGCTCCTTCGTGGAAACCATCAAAGGGTGGCAATCAGGGTGGTTCTACATCACCGAGCCGCGTGACCCTAAATGGGTAGCGGCCCCCGAATTCCGATATGGCATCCCCACACGGCTCACCTCCTGGAAAGGGAAGGGCCTGACATGGGGCAATTCGGAAGAGCTGACCGGACTCCAAACCTGCGTCCAAAACCTTGTGAACAAGAAGCTCAAGCTCATCAACATAGTCTAGGTCATGCTCATCCGCCGGATCATCCCGTGCCAAGAACGGGCCTTCAACCTATGGGAGTTTGATCCGGCACAACACCAAACCTTGAGCAGGCTCTTCAATACTACATACGAAGATGCCTGGAAGGTGCTGTTCAAGGGCGCCGAGGCTCCTGCATCCACTACCGAAGATCGCGGATTCAGCTCGCAGCGTCAAGCCAGCGAGGTAAGCTATTTTACCCTTTACATGACACTTGTTTTTCATAGTTTGACTCTATGCGGGATCTAAACTCCCTTACCTTTGACAGGCCTCGCAGAAGAAGTCCGGGCAGGTTAACTGTCCGGCTCCCTTGCCAGAAGACCCAGCGGATGCCCGACTGACGGGGCTGCTGGTTTCGGCACCTCACGTGGTGTCGGAGAAGAAGGCCAAGAAAAAGGCCATGGGAACTCGAAAGAGTTCCCGGCGCCAGGTGTTGTCGGACTCATCGTACGATGATTCCGAGGCGGACTCCTCCCGCGAAGACGAGGAGGAGGAAAAAGAGGCCTCTCCCCCAATGGGGGGAGAGAAGAAAAGGAAGGCCGCCCCAACTGGGGAGGACGGAGGGTGCAAGAAAGGAAGGACCCTTCCTCCGGACTACTCCACCAATGCCGACAACGGCGAAGAGGAGTGGCCACCGAGGGCTAAGCCCCCGGCGACATCGTAAGTATCCGAATACCAGAGTAACTCATGGCGTTTCGTTTGTCGTATAGAATCTCCTAACGCCGAATACAACCCCGCAACCCGCCCAAGGACGGGCTCGACACTTCAACGAGTGGCTCCCTGGCTCCGTCGGACGCGAATAGCACTTCACTTCCGTCCGCCTCCTCTCCTCACGCTACCGATGACGCCGAGGTGGGGTCCCAAAAGGGGCCCAGCCAGGAGGAGGAGGTCCCAGAGGTGCCGCAAGGCAACCTCCCGGACTCCGGGCATAAGGGGGACCAAACCCCAAAGGGCTCTAAGTCCGGCCCTGGGCCGGACTCCGCACTGGCACCTTCAGTGGTTTCGGAGTTCGGCAGGCGGCCCCTTCGTAAGAAGGGTGAGACTGCGACACCGGTGACCTCCGTCCAACCGGAGGCACCGGATAATTTGCTGGAGGCTCTTAACGGCGCCTCCATCAACGAGGAGCACCGCACTGTTATGAGTGTGGTGATCTAGAAAGTTCAGTCCGCCAAGAGCGGGCTGACTGAAGCCTGTGCCAGCCTTCTAACAGGCTTTGAGGTATGTATTTAAAATATGTAAAAATATTACCGCATAGACAGTAGCCCTTGATGCTTAGTTTGGTGTTCGGAAAGAAAAGCCGAACTGAGGATCTAAAAAGATGTACGCAGGAGTCTAACATAAGTATGTCAATATGGGGAATGCAGGCTGCACTGCTGACCTCTGTCGCACTGACTGCAGAGGTCAATGCCTTGAAGCAGAACCTCGAGCGGTCCGAGAACGAGCTCGGCCTTGCCAAAAAGCAGCTCAAGGACAAGGAAGGTAAGTAATACCTTATGGAAGTATATGAAAGATGTGGTTGCAAAAAATAGCAGGAATAACTTGAGAATTGCAGGGGCCACGAACAAGGTGGCGACCCTGAAGGAAGCGGTGTCCAAGGCCGAAAGCAATGCGGCCACGGAGCGCACTGAGCGAGAGAAGCAGGAGGCGCGGGTGGCGGAGGTGCGGCAAGAGCTCCAGGCTCTCGTGGAAAAACAGGAGAGTTTGGAGCGTGACTCAAAGACTCGAGAGTCCGAGCTTGCCTCGGCTCTTGAGAGCGCCAAAGCCGCTAAGGCCGAAGCCCAGAAATCCCTCCAGGAGATTGAGGCAATGAACAAGATAGCGGCGGGTAAGGCATTCTTTATGCAAAGCAAGCACGTGAAAGTGAATTACTTGTTACTTACCCGAATCCGAAGCTCTCCAGGAGAATCCGCTGATCTGCCCGCAGTGTGTCCGGTGCTGCCGCATTCTACCGGGCCGAGGAGGGGAGCTCGACGGAGAAGGTGTTCTGGTCTCAGTATGCTGAGGCCGGACACCCGGTGCCCTTGAGCGACCAGCTAAAGCAACTGGTCGAGCTCCATAAGGTGGCCGAACAGGCCATGAAGGGCCTCATAGTTCGGCTGTGGCCTGAGGAAGCCATGCCTGGGAGCTACTTTGGGCTGGTGAGGAGGCTGGTGGACGCCTGTCCATGGATTGAAGTCGTCAAGCGCTCCGCCTGTATTGAAGGTGCCCGTAGGGCCCTTGCCCTTGCTAAAGTGCACTGGGGCAAGATGGACGCTGAGAAGCTTGTGACGGACGCTCCACCGCCGGGCAGGGAGTATCGCAAGCCCGAGATGTATTATGCGGGCGTCCTGAAGGGTGCCCACCTTATAGCGGGTGAATGCTCCAAAGATGTAATTTTTGAGTAAACTCACATTTGTTATCCTGTACGCTTGAAAACTTGTTCATATGCGCTAAGCAACGCTTGTGGATTTAAAATATTACCTTCTGTGCGGCCGTTTATTAAATTTGAGAGATGGTGAGTCGTCAGCTTCTGCCCCCATGCCGCGAGTGCTGGGGTGTTCGGGATAAACTTGAGCGCTCTTTTTCCCATTCTTGGGTCCTTCGAGGGAGGCGCTCAATGCAACGAACAAGGCAACCGGACTATAATGCTTGAACACTCTCACTTAGCCATAGAATTCTATAATTTTAAATTTCGGCGAAGCCCCTAGTATTCGGAAAACCGAATTCGGGGCGCTATCCACACCTGGGCCGGACAAAGCCGGCTCCTCGCTCTAAGCGGCATAAGTCTTTAGGGACTCGAAAAACCTCTCGAACAGCGACCGGCTCTCGCCCTATCATGACGCTCAGATTTAGCTTTCTCCACTGAGGTGCTCAACCCAGCTCAACCGGGGCACAATCACAGTGGTTCTCCCAGCGCTACCTTAGCCGATATAATGGAATGTAAGGTACCAAAACATGGGAGCCGGGCAAACTGAACTATTGACCCAAGACATGATTCGGAGCCGATGCATATAATGATATAAGTTCGGGGTGCCGCACTTGTGAAAGTGTTCAGACTTATCACACCATATTTTGGGGTACTTAAGCCCCTGGTGTATTTGGCCGTACCAAAGCGTACGGATGCAATATGTCATAAGTGAACATATATAGATAAGAAAAAGGAATGCAATAATAGGCAAAAGTTGTGCATTGTTCATTAAAAAAGCTGCGGTAAAAGCAGAACGATACAAATAGTGCGATAAGAAAGGGACGGGACTATTTGACATGTCCCCCTCCAGGAGCGAGCTGCGGGATGATATGTAAAAAAAGTATACTGCTCGTTATAGAGACCACCTGGACATTCGACGTAGCTTTCTGCTTCCCTGGCTGTTGCATCGTGTGTTCGGCGATTCTACTGCCGGACAGGGCTTCTTGATAAAGGAGTCCTGAAAGTAAGAAAAATAATTACACAATCGGGAGCCCCTGGTGCGGTTGAGCCGCATTCTGGGACTGCCATGGTCATGCCCCTCCCCCTATGCCCATGGTATTTCCAGAGCATAATTATGTACGCATAGTATTGGTTTTGCAATTTCGCAAGGGATGGGGTTGGGGCCGCATTGCTACGCGTGCTCGGGACGTGCCAGGCGGTCTTGTTGTAGGTTACTCCTGGCGCGCTTGACGATGTCCGGACGTTTAATAGCCGGACTCAAGAATTGCCTTGAGAGACTTCTTTGTACTTCCGCTGCGAGAGCCGCCGTATGCTCCTCCGTTCGGAGAGAGCGTTCGGTATTTCCGTTGACCGTAATGACTCCTCGAGGGCCTGGCATCTTGACCTTGAGGTATGCGTAGTGCAGCACCGCATTGAACTTTGCAAATGCGGTTCGTCCGAGCAGTGCGTCATAGCCGCTGCGGAACGGGACTATGTCGAAGATTAACTCCTCACTTCAGAAGTTATCCGGGGATCCGAAGACCACTTCAAGTGTAACTGAGCCTATACAATTGGCCTCTACACCTGGTACGAAGCCTTTAAAGGTTGTCTTTGTGGGTTTAATCCTTGAGGGGTCTATGCCCATTTTGCGCACTGTATCCTGATAAAGCAGGTTCAGGCTGCTGTCGCCATCCATCAGGACTCTAGTGAGGTGAAATCCGTCAACGATTGGGTCTAGAACCAATGCAGCGAATCCGCCATGGCGGATGCTAGTGGGGTGGTATCTTCGATCAAAAGTGACTAGGCAGGAGGACCACGGATTGAACTTTGGGGCGACTGGCTCCATCGCATATACGTCCCTCAGTGCACGCTTCCGCTCCCTTTTGGGTATGTGGGTTGCGTATATCATGTTCACCGTCCGCACTTGTAGGGGGAAGCCCTTCTGTCCTCTATTGTTCGGCGGCCGGGGCTCCTCCTCATCGTTGCTATGTAGCCCATTGTCATTTTTTTCGGCATTTAACTTGCCTGCCTGCTTGAACACCCAACAATCCCTATTGGTGTGGTTGGCTGGTTTTTCGGGGGTGCCATGTATCTGGCACGAGCGATCGAGTATTTGGTCCAAATTGGACGGGCCCGGAGTATTTCTTTTGAATGGCTTTTTCCGCTGACCAGGTTTAGAGCCTCTGAATCCGGCATTGACTGCCGTATCCTCAGCATTGTCGTCATTAATACGGTGCTTGTGCTTGTTGCGACACGACCTGCCGTTACTGTCCTTGGTATCCGAATTACCAGGGCTCTTGGTCATGTTGTTACTACGAGCTAGCCAGCTGTCCTCTCCCGCGCAAAAGCGGGTCATGAGTGTTGTGAGGCCTGCCATGGATTTCGGCTTTTCCTGTCCTAGGTGCCGGGAAAGCCACTCGTCGCGGGTGTTATGTTTGAAGGCTGCAAGGGCCTCTGCATCCGGACAGTCGACGATTTGATTTTTCTTGGTTAGGAACCGTGTCCAGAATTGTCTGGCCGATTCCTCTGGCTGCTGAATTATGTCGCTTAGGTCATCGTCGTCTGGTGGTCGCACATAGGTGCCCTGGAAGTTGTCGAGGAATGCGGCTTCCAGGTCTACCCAACAACCAGTTGACTCTGCTGGCAAGCTGTTAAGCCAATGCCGAGCTGGTCCTTTAAGCTTGAGTGGGAGGTATTTGATGGCGTGTAGATCATCACCGCGGGCCATGTGGATATGAAGGAGATAGTCCTCGATCCAGACCACAGGATCTGTTGTGCCATCGTATGATTCAATGTTTACGGGTTTGAAACCCTCAGGGATTTGATGATCCATCACTTTGTATGTGAAGCATAGTGGGTGTGCGGCGCCTCTGTATTGAGCTATATCACGATGTAGCTCGAATGGACTTTGTCTGCTGTGTTCGGCCCGGCCGGATTTGCTATATCCGGCATGACGGTTGTCGTCACGTGTAGTGAGGCACCCACGCGATCCGTAGATCGATCTTGTTTGCCTTGCCTTGTCCTCCAATATGTCTCGCAGGTCTGGCGCACTTCCCCATGCCTTGGTATTTTTTGAGCAGCGCCGGGGTGCGGCTTGAGTGGAGGGCCGAGAGGCCTCTCTATCGCGGCCACGAGGTGGCCGGTCGGCCGCATCCTGCGTTGGTGATGTAGGTTTGAGTGCTTCCTCCTCTAATCGGGGTAGCAGCCTGTGTTTTGGGTAGCTCTTGGAGGGGCATTCGAGTTCGTACTCTTTGGCCGCAAGTACTTCAGACCATCTGTCAGCTAGCAAATCTTGATCAGCTCTAAGTTGTTGCTGCTTTTTCTTGAGGCTGCTTGCCATGGCCATAAGCCTGCGTTTGAAACGCTCTTGTTCGACGGGATCCTCAGGCATGACAAATTCATCGTCGTTGAGGCTTGCCTCGTCTTCGGAGGGAGGCATGTAATTATCGTCCTCTACCTCTCTGTCCGCCGCTCTCTCATGAGGGCTGGCTTCTCCATCCTCCTGTGCTGAATCTTGCTGGAGGGGGTTGTCTTCGGCACTTTCTGGGGTGTTATTGTCTCCCGTGCTGAAATCACCGTTTTTGCTGTGGCGGGATTTAGAGCGGCGCGGCTGACGCCGGCGCTTAGGCTGTTTCTTGGAGGGGTCATTCTCCGTTGTTCCGTCGCCATTCCCATCTTTTGGGATGTACACAATGTAAATGTCGTATGATGAGCTGGCCTTCTAGTGCCTTGTAGGCGCTGGTTCTTGGTCGTCTCCTGCATCGTCGTCCATACCGTCGATGTCTTCGGAGTCGAAGTCGAGCATGTCGGTTAAATCATCGACAGTGGCTACGAAGTGGGTGGTGGGTGGGCTTTGAATTTCTTCGTCCTCCGCATCCCAACCTTCCTGACCATAGTCCGGCCAGGGCTCTCCTGATATAGAGAGAGACTTTAGTGAATTCAGGATGTCGCCAAAGGGCGAGTGCTGAAAAATGTCCGCGGCGGTGAACTCCATGACCGGCGCCCAATCGGATTCGATTGGCAGGGGCGCGAAAGGTTCGGAGTCCGGAGAGGAGTCCGACACCTCGAAGTTATGAGCCTTGCAAAGGACAGGGATGGTGTTCGGCTCAATCGCCGTAAAGATCGCAGCCCCCGAGGCGGTGTCCAGCCACCCGTCCTCGGTCGGCGCAGTCGGCTCCGAGCTAAGGGTCGAAGCGGACACTGGTGCGGCCTCCAGGGTACTGTTCAGCGGTAGAGCTAGATCGTGCCCATCGTGACAGTGCGGTGCGCTTGGCTGTGGCTCGAACCCGTCGAAGATCAAGTCTCCGCGGGCGTCAGCCGTGTAGTTCAAACTTCCAAATCTGACCTGATGGCCAGGGGCGTAGCTTTCAATCTGCTCCAGATGGCCAAGCGAATTGGCCCGTAGTGCAAAGCCGCCGAATACGAAGATCTGTCCGGGGAGAAAAGTCTCACCCTGGACCGTATCGTTGTTGATGATCGGAGGAGCCATTGGGCCTAAAGATGATGACACAGAGGAACTCTCAATGAAAGCACCAATGTTGGTGTCAAAACCGGTGGATCTCGGGTAGGGGGTCCCGACCTGTGCGTCTAGGCGGATGGTAACAAGAGACAATGGACACGATGTTTTTACCCAGGTTCGGGCCCTCTCGATGGAGGTAAAACCCTACTCCTGCTTGATTGATAATGATGATATGGGTAGTACAAGAGTAGATCTACCATGAGATCAGAGAGGCTAAACCCTAGAAGCTAGCCTATGGTATGATTGTTGTTCATCCTACGGACTAAAACCCTCCGGTTTATATAGGCACCGAAGAGGGTTAGGGTTACACAGAGTCGGTTACAATGGTAGGAGATCTACATATCCGTATCGCCAAGCTTGCCTTCCACACCAAGGAAAGTCCCATCCGGACACGGGACAAAGTCTTCAATCTTGTATCTTCATAGTCCAGGAGTCCGGCCAGAGGTGATAGTTTGGCTATCCGGACACCCCCTAAACGAGGACTCCCTTAGACCCCTCTGGGGCTAGTGCTCTATTTGAATCCGTCTATGGGAACTGCTGCTACTTTTGTGTGCCCGTGAATCATGTGAGAACCATCGTAATTATTGCCGAAACAGATGCGTCCTCACTAGTTTTTTCATGAATATGGCATGGTAAGACATAAGTTTTCACGGTTTATCATACGAGTAGTGTGTGTTTTGATGAAATAGAGCACTCGTTCGAGAACCGTGTGCCAATGTATACATAAGTACTTGTAAACACTGTTGGTGCTACCCCACTTGTAAGCAGTTGTGCAAAACACGACACATTGTCTCAGCTCGCTTCAACACTAGGCTATCGACTAGCTAACAATCAACAATCTGCTGTCTGACATATAAGCAACTACTATGTATCTTGTTACAGTGGTTCATGCAGTTAATTGAGGCCACAATGTAATAAATACCAAACGTTCACACGCTAGTCCAGTGCTCATGTGGAACACTCACAATTAAACTCGTCTTCATAAAAATCTTGAAAAGCATAAGTTAAGCAATTTTATACATCTCAATGATTAATAGAACATAACAAACATATACTAGTTCACAGCAAAAGACAGAGTTGTGAGAAGGTTTACAAATCAGGAAAAAAACAAGCAAGGCTTCTCTGAGCAAAGGGCCTCCCGGCAGGCTTAAATTACCTGGAGTTCACTCTGGTTTTTTCTTGTTGCCACCATCCAGGGTTAGGTTCTCTCATTCCAGAATTACCAATTATAATTATGGTCTCAGCTGGAATGCTGAACTGAACCAAGCAGTGTACTGACCAACTGAAATGCTTGTGCATTCCACTAAATTTAAGCACCGCTATTTGCAGAAATAAGCAGACCACAATGCCTCTTGTCCGCGCACCTGTCCAAAAAACCGCCGTGCAGCCGTGCCAGCTAGTCCTCGGTCCATGGATGAACTGGTAGAAAGTGCATTCCAAACAAGGATGCAGTTGTTTTCGCTCGTCCCTGCACTGCAATCAGGAAGTAAAACGTACGAATCAGCTTCTTTTAGATTGCGTGGGATACCTAGAAGACGAGAGGTTAGATGACGGCAACGAGGGATAGCCCTCTCATTTTGCGCAGTTGTACTAAAACTGAGGTGTGTGCTTTTGATTGCACGGATAGAAGCGATATAGAGACAGACATCCCGAAACGATATGGAGACAGACATCCCTGTTTGCGCAAATACGAAATACGGTTATTTAAACAGTGACACATATTACTACTTTCCCCCGTTTCCTCTTAGAACCAAGTCCTAGATTCATGCTACAGCTTTCCCACTTTCTTCCCTGTTTGAACCAATGCTTTGAGTTCACTGTATGAACTAGCTTTACTTCTAATAATAGTAGAAGTCTAGGTGGCTTTGTAACAACGGATGGAAGTAGAAAAGGATCCACACGAAGGGGGAAGAGCTGGGGCAGTAGAGCAAGGCAGGTTTCAAAGGAATATATACCTGAGGGTCGTTGGCATGTGGCAAAGATGGCGTCGGGAGGCCGCATCTTGGCCACAATACCACAGGGAGGAAGAAAGGGTCGGAGGCCCTCCCGAGCCGGCGCTCTCTCGGAGAGAATGCCATGGCCGCCGATTGGGACGCGCGGGCAGCCGTTGGTCTCCTCCCTCGCCGCCGACGACAGCGTGAATGATGCATCTACACCCCCTGCCCCGGTCGAGGTTGTCCGACCGTATTTGTGACCAGCCATGAGCTGAGAGAGAGAGAGTGTGGCCACCTATGTCTTGCTTAGATCTAGAGAGCATGGGAGAGTGAACAAGAGGAACCCTAGTAAAGCAAGCGCTAAGGCTCCTGCTTTTATATATAGTGGAGTGATTTTGTTGTACCGGCTTCAAAAAAATGCGCTCCTACGTGTACCCGCGAGTGGGTTTGAGAGAACTAGTGCGTGAGTGCACCGCTTCTCTTCGTGAGAGTACAATATATACTATGCCCAAAGAACGTTCGCCGCAAGAGTAATAGTATAAGTGTGTGACGTGTGAGCTAAAATAAAATGTGCATGCCGTCTTTTGTTTTTTAGAAGTTCTGAGGGTAGGGTGTGAAGAGCACATATGTGCGTGACGTCTACCTGCAGATAGAGGATGGGTGCGACGTGCGAGTCTGTGAGAGGACTCGGGAGAGTCGTGACTCGTGAGGGTGCGTGTGCGTGAGAGAGAGGGGGGCACGTATCAATGCAATGCATGTGTCCGTAAATCATTATCCGACAAACGTTCGCCACAAGCCTTTTCCTGACGAACGCCGTAAGAACCGTTAGATCGGCATCCGACAGTGTCAGTTTTGCCATGTCATTTAACAGAACAGCCACTCCTCCTACACACAAATCTTCCACGTGAGTGTTAGCAACTGCCGTATGCTCCCTCCGTTCCGAAATGCAGTGCATATAGCTTTATTGAAAATTAGAACCTCGCAAACTTTTACCGAGTTTTCGTGTACCAAATTGCACATGTAGAATACCCTGTATATATCATTTCATTCATCTTCGATAGGTAACTATAAAGATGGGTGAGGAGTCTACAAAGAAAGACCATCGTATCACCCGCAGCAATTTCAACCATCCTTTAGTGTCGAGGAATATCATAGGAACTCTATATGATATGATTTTTATAGGATTTTTTTCCTTTAGAGCCAATTGGTTCATAGGAATAGATTCATATACTCTACATTTCAAAGGAAATAAACATGATATCATTTCTATAGCTTTAGAGCCACTTGGTTCATATGAATGGATTCCTATACTCCCTTAATTTCAAAGGAAAATAAACATTAGCGTATATTCAATAGAAAAGTTCCTATGATATGAACCAAATTACATCTCTTTACTAATCCCTCCTCATAGGAATTGAGATACATGTCATCTCTAGATTCAATAGAAAAGTTCCTATGATGTGAACCAAATGACATCTCTTTTCCAATCCCTACTCATAGGAATTGAGATGCTCCATGTCATCTCTTTCCCTACAACTTCCACGTATGCATCTTCTATTCCTAAATAGATAGTACAACCCACTAGTAGCTTTTTTCCAAAACATGCAACTATGGCACAAGAACTATATAGTGTGCCAATAACTTTGAAAGATGGTCGCTGGATGAAGCTAACCCGACAGTGCAGAGATGGGCAAATCTGAGCACTACTGGCCGTTGGATATCATCAACATTCCACCAGATCTGCCACATGTACAATTTAGAAGACTCCATGGTTGAACTTAAGCATAATGCACAAACCTCAAAACACAAGCACTTCTCCTTTGTTCTAGAATCTTCTGTATCATAATTGATTTTTTTTCTAAATGAATTGCCATTATTTGTTTTTTACTTTATGATTTACAATGCACAACCCCATGAATCTTAACATTTTTATAAAACTAATTGATTTTGAATGAGATGAACTATAAGAACTAAACGAACATCTACATCATGCATATATGACTCAAAGCTTTACATGCTATAGTGTGTATTTATTCATAATTTGGTTTCGAAATCTCATGCGTTCAATACATGTGTACCTTACTAGTTTTGAGTAGAGTAGCAAATTTCACGCGGCCCCGGGTATATCAAAATGCAGGGCCCATGCATCATTGCCTTTCGGTCGAACCTACGTCCACAATTTTTTGTACGTGCTATATCTCCACTGGTCCCCGAACCCAAAATGCTGCCTCGTTCCCGTAAAACCAAGCGGCCCACACATATTTAAGGCGTCGACTCGAACCCGTTTACTACGACGTGGCCCCGCACGCCGTAGTACTCCTACAAACCCTACCGCCGCACTCATCATCGGTTTTCTTCAAGAGGACGAGGGAGAAGCCGATTTGTAGTGGAGGCGCTTTCAAAAAAAGGATCTGTAGTGGAGACCCCTACCCTAGGGTGCCCTAGGTAGCTGCCGCACGCATCATTGTTTTCTCTTTTCTTTATGCTCTTGCACGCTAGAGTGAAATGATGGTTGCTTCATCCGTCCAGCTTAATGCGGGAAAGGTGGGGCTTTGTGATTTGACCCCTCATCGCTCATTTTCTACTACTGCGGTGCTACGACCGGGGTGCCTCCAATTCCAACCATTGCTCCGAACTGTAATTTGGTGCATCGCACGTGGAATGTAGAAGTGCATGCTCTAGCCAATGCAACCAAAAGACCGATCTGATGGAAGAGACTAGGCCGCACATTATATGTCAACATGGAACAAGACGGTGGATGAGCCACATGTCTGCCAAAGGGGTCCTGTTAAGTGTGTCGCTATTTCGTGTGCGGACTGACCCTGCTTGAGTTGCTACGCCAACACGACAGGAGCAGCCTGCCACTTGGTTTTGCTCCTTGGTGAATCCCGACTATATTGATCTAAAAAGATATGTGCTGAACTACCCTCTCTGTCTCGGTTTTTTATTTGTAGGCGTCTCGGTTTATAGGGCCTACACGTAGTTCCAGGTCATCCATTTGACTAACTAAATATGAGTTACTATGTCACAAAAAGTATATCATTGGATTCTTATTGGTTGATATGTGAAGAAACAAGAAACGAGGTAGAAGTTAATGCACTGGGCCTTAGTATTGTGGGATTATTTGGTTTTCGTAAGATGACGTGCGTTTGGTTGCAAGGGTGGTCATGAATGGGTTGGGATCGTTCACAAAATAGACATGTTTGGTTATAAAGCACATGAATGGTTCGAGTCAAAAAAAGAGAATATGCCTTGAAGATGCTGAACCATTCCACCCAACCAAATCAGTCGAATCAAATGGCCACCCTTTGCATGCATGACTATGTGAGCATGACTGGTGGTCCCGTCTTAAATAATTAGCTCATCTCTTATATTCAGCCAAACACGCCTTCTATAAAGCTGAGGTACGCCTAGGCGTACTCTCAAAAAAATATTCAGCCAAACACATGAATTGAATGGTTCAACCCCCAAAAAATTGAATGGTCCCAATCCATTCATACGATACCTTCAACCAAACGCATCCGACGGAGGGAGTAGTTGTATTTAAAAGTCGAGGGCGGGGCTTTTCCTGCGTGGTAGGCGGGGCAGTTCCGCCTAGTCGGTTTGACAGAGACGCGAGAAGATGAGGGAGTAGGCTGCTGCAAACGTAGGGCTGTGTGATTTGACAGCGAGTTACTGCTGGACAGGTGGGGCCCCGTGATTTGACTTTCCATTATCATTTTAACTGCGGCGCTACGACCGACGTGAGTCTCCCGATTCTTGACCACCTCCATAGAGGTGCCTCTCCCAATGCTCCACCATGTAGTAGTAGAGGCTGGCTCTTGCCTGAGAGCCCACTTCTCCACTTTTTCCTTGCCTCTCTTTCCTCCACATATGCAAAAATGCCATGTAAAGCGGCAAAGCGCACTATTGTACTTACTTGCTCCTACAGGTTCCTAATCTTGCCACATAGGCATAAAGTCTGATGTGGCAAGTTAATCAAGAAGAGAGAGACTGGTTTGGTGACCCAAGGAAGAAACAGTGCTAAGCACGTGTACCTAGGTAAAAAGACAATTTTGAGTCTATAGCCAATTAAATGAAGCAAACTTAGCAACACCATTTCATTGGAAGAGGTCACTCCTTGGCAAATGCAATAAATACTAGTACTCCCTGTGTCCCATTATATAAGAACGTTTTTGACACTACACTAGCTAGTGTCAAAAACGTTCTTATATTATGGGACGGAGGGAGTACGAAGAAAGAGATAGAGAGGAGTAAAAAAATACACTTATAGCCAACCTTGTTGTAGTATGAGTGACTAAGTGATGACTATGTATGACATGCCAACATCAGATAGCCTAACGCACCGTGTTAAATCTCCAAGGGCGCGACCACGCGAGCGACGCGACGGTCGTGGTAGGCGCGACCATGATACGGGCTGCTGGCAGCCCTTGGATCTGAGATCAAACGGTCGCATGCTAAGTTGCTGAAAATTTTAAGAATAACCCTCCAGGATAGGATATTCACCCATAGGTCTAGAATCACGCCATGCAACCGTTCGATCTCAGATCCAAGGGCTCTCGGAAGCCCGTATCATGGGAGAATGGAAAGCCACTACCCTGCCGTTCGCACGCTGGCAGTTCGCTCCTACTCTTTCCCGCACGTCCTTTAATACTACGACGGTTCGCTCCTAGTCGTCCCGTCCATTCACATTACGGCAGTTCCACTAATCCTAACCCTCCTCCCAAATCCATGGCGTCCCAAATCTCCCGATCGGCGGTGAGTACAAGGTTAGAACCATCACCGGCGATGAGTTCGACGTCATCTACACCCGTACTTCCGCGACGGTGAAAGGATGCCTTTCTCGCTTCAGACGCATGTTCGAAAACTCACATGATAAGTGGGTCGCTGGGCTAGATGTTGAGTACACCACAGTCGTGGGACGAGAGAAGGATCTAAAGGACGAAGAGAGGAAGAAGCCCGCTGTGATCCAGGTTTGCGTACATAACGTTTGCTTGGTCTACCACATATGCCATGCCGACGTTGAGTGCCAGGATTTTAAGAACTTCCTCGAGGACAAAACAGTCAAATTCGTTACTGTAGACTTTAAGAACGACAAAGAAGTCCTGCGTCGGATAGGCCTCGTTGTAGGCAACCCCTTCGACCTCCAGAAGAATCGGCTGGTGCCCTCTCGTCAGCCCTCAATGCTGACCCTGGCAGGAGCCATGGTTCATCCTTCGTACCGCAAACTGGAGAAACCTCATTACACGTTTCATCGTCATGCATGGCAGCGGAATGTGCTAGATATAGACCACATCCACTATGCTACAATGGATGGTTACCTTTGTTTCAATATCTACAAGGGTTGGATGAAGAGCAACAGCCAAGTTGGCGGTTCAAGCAAAGAAGTATCGGCCAAGAGGAAGAGGGACAAGGACGAAGTCGAGGACGTGGACGAGGACTCCGAGTAAGGTGGCAGTGTCGTTGCTCATGGCGGTTCTAAACTTCTAATGCAGTGTCTACCGGATTAGTTGCATAGTTTAATTTCAGGTGTGCTTAGTTTAATTTGAGGGGTGTGTTGTGCTGAGCCCCCAGCAGAACTATGTTATGTTTCTTCTCGTTACTTTAACTCTTCAGTATGTACATACTAGTACTAGTATTTCTTTAATAGAATTTAGCACCCCAATTAAGCACGTACTAGCTTTTTTAATAGTACTATATGCATAATTTGGCGACGAGCGCTCTCTATATGTACCACCTTTTTTTAAAATTTCAATTTTTGCTCCATGGCGCAATCCATCGATAGTGGAGTACTACTGTACAAAAGTATACATTTTTTAAAAGGCTAGCGTACTGTTCATCACACACACATATATATATATATATAGTTAAATTCTCAACCTAGAACGACGTGCATGCCATGTAGTAAACCGATCCGGAGGAAGTATAGTAAAAATGAGGTGATTTTACCCAGCGATCGGCGGGGGAGCATGGCCTGTCATGCGGTCCCACGTGTCATGATGTACCAAGGCGATGCGCGTGTCCCTCTTGAGGCAGAAGCAATACTAGTACGTGGTTTGAGATGATGTCGAACCGAAGTGTGAAATAATGGTTGCTTCGTCCGTCTGGGAAGGTGCGGCATTGTGATTTGACGTCTCATTGCTCATTACTAACACTGGGCCGGTACGAGTGGGGTGCGTCCCCCCTGCTGTTCTGCACTGTTATTTGGTGCTTGACACGTCGACCCGGTTGCTATATGTCCCACATGTCGGCGACAGGAAGTACAGAATTCATGAAAGGGAGCGTCGACGAGGAGTATACTACAGAATTCATGAAAGGGAGCGACTTAGTTTTGGAAAAATCTGTTTTTACGGAGTACGTACCCACTAGGGTTTATAGGGCTCATCTAAAAAACATTCGTTTTTCCGTTTGATAAGTCTCAATTCTAGTACTATACTAGTAGTAGTACCATTACATGTTGGATTTCGAGGTGCGTTAGATCACCCGACGCAAGCAGTGTCAAGAGGAAACTAACCAATGCATGTACAAGTTCATGGAAATTTAGTGGTCATTCATGCATTCGTTCTAATTAATGCCTCGGTAAACATAACTTCTTGAGAAAAACGAGCGTACTGTGCAAACTACGAAATTAATTCGACCACTCACCGTCTACCTTGGTTGGAGAGATTTTGAAATTGAGCCATAAACTGGAAAGGAGGGAGTAGTAACTTTTGTCTCGATTACTATTTGTGGCCTTGTATAGATGCAAAATGTATTTTTTTATAGTGGCCTTTTATAAGTAAATAGAGGGAGTACTAACCAAAGTACGTAGTAGGGACGAGGAGTAAACGGAGGGAGTAGTAAAATTTTCTCCTCGTGCTGCGAGCCACCGCGCGCGTGGGCGAGGGAGCGGGCGTAAAGGCGTACAGTAGTACTCCAGCTTCACCTCATCCTGCGAGCCACCGCGCCCGTGGGCGGGGGAGACGGCGTACTAAGCAAGTTTCTCCTCGTTCTGCGAGTTGACGGGACACATCAAAAGTACTCCAGTGTATAGAGCCTTGCCTCTAAGGTAGGCCCCACATGGTTTGCCTCTTTTTTTAATTTAACATAACGCGTCAAGTCGCAATTTGTTTGTTCACCCGTGGTAGAC
This sequence comes from Triticum aestivum, assembly GCF_018294505.1. Lineage (NCBI taxonomy): Eukaryota > Viridiplantae > Streptophyta > Magnoliopsida > Poales > Poaceae > Triticum > Triticum aestivum. The sequence goes on along the minus strand of NC_057810.1, from coordinate 669,644,024 downwards.
GATCCTCCCTCCACCAAGTGGACAACCAGTACACGTGCCAAATTACCACGTGGGCTGCCTTTTTCGTACAGAAATGAGCTCCACCGTGTACCCGCGCGGGTGTGGTTGGGAAAGAGACGGGAGTACGTGCGCCGTGCGTGCACCTCTTCTCTTCGTGCACGTCCCCCACCTACGTGGGTGTGTGTGAGAGAGATACAAACCTAGACATAATGCGCCGTCCATCCCCATGCCTCCGCCCAGTCCGACCACCAGTCACCACCACGGCACCACGCCCCACTCCTCCTCACCTTATCTCTCATATTTCTCCCTCCATTTTTATATACAAGGGGCCACTATCAAAATTACAATTTGCAGATATACAAGGCCAGTAACACTAATCGATGCAATATTAATGGTGTTTGCCTCGTGGTACTAGCAAAGGAGGACATTAATTATCCCTTGCATGCATGCGGGAGTTTGTAAAAAATGCATCTTGATGTTCCGTGCAATGCACGGGCATCTTGCTAGTCCATGAAAACAACACATGGCAAAATTCCACGGCGAACGAGGGATTTGAATCTGTTGGGAGGGGCTGTTTGGATCTTGCCCGGGGTAGCCAAAATATTGGCGACCCTTTTGTCCACCGGTGCCTTTGCCACCGATGAACGAGGAACGGCTCGGGTGCTCATGCTGTCATGCATCCTCCAGCGCGCACGTTGGAGACGAGCTCGCACGAGCTGTGTTTTTTGTCCCACAACGCCGCCCGAGCCGCCCGCAGACCGACCGGCGACCCGCAAATTACGCCATCCAACCGTAGCCGCACACATTATGACAGCAACTCAACCAACCGGACGAAATTCACGCAAACACGTAGACAAACTGATACTCATTCACGCAACCACCGGAGTATTTCATATAAACAACGACGGAAATCATATAAAATACCGGATTTTCACACAAACATGACGGATTTCATTACATTCAAATGAACTACGCGGTGCTAGTTCTGGACAGCACAGGTATATAATACATGGCCTAAATGGTAGCCCGCCGATCGATTTGTGTTCCTCATGTCCGGCAGCACGATCACCGGACTGCCGGGAGCCCCGGAGGTATATGCTTCAGCGCAAAGGACGGCTCGCTTCCCCACTGCCCAACTGATATCATTGGCTGGTGCCGAAGATGATGGTGGCCGGCACCGGTTCGAGTTCATCACCGGCCACTACTTCGCCATGGCCGGCACCGGCTCGAGTTCATCCTAACATTGACCTCTTCCGTGGAGCCCATGCGGGGTCGACGAAGGTCCTCGCAACAAAAGGATCCGGCAAGACACCTGCTGTGTACGCCGGCGTCGCCTCCGCGGTGGCCTTCATGGGACCCAAGCGGCGGCGGCCTCCCGTGTTCTACTTCTCCTCGATGATGGCGGCGCACCCGGCTTCTGTCGCTGCTTGCATGGCGCGGCCGCCGGCATGGGAGTCTCGGCCACAGAAACGGGAGACGCGGTACGAGGCGGCGGCGTGGACGGCAGCAACGACGCCCGTGCGCCGCTCCTCGTCGAGCTGGCCTGGAGCGGCGAGTTGCTGAACCGCGCGCCGGCTTGGGGCGGCAACTGGCTCCGTCGGGCGAGGGGAGGGAGGTGGATCAGCGAGCTGCATAGCTCGTATCCGGCGGGCTACCCAGCCGGCTTGGATGCGGAATAACTACTCTTCGTAAGCCATTGTAAGAGTGGACAAAATGGTGGAGGAGATAGGGGAGCGGCGGAGGTGTGCGATTCTTGGCCGGCGTTTGGCCTCGTTTAAATAGGAGATTAAATAGACGGCGGACGGGAGGAGCTCGGCCGGTGTTGCGTTTAACGCCGGCCCGGTCATGAACGGACGTGTGTCCAGAGTGGGTTTCTCGGCTTCCACACGGGCGGGTTTCATGGAGGCGTTTGAATGCGGCACGGAGGCGTGTTCAGCCGGGCGTGCCGCGAGTGGCGCCCTCGACTCTGACCTAGGACACCGCGCCGTTCTTCCACTGACGTGTGGGCTCTTTGGGTGCATGGCCTGCATGTCAGTGACCCAACGCAGGCAGCGCACAGCAGAGGAACCTTTGGTGGGCCAGGGCGGTCAGAAGCGGGCATTTCATAAACCGATGATTGTTCATTGAGTGTGACGTCATCTTTTTCATGTAGTTAAGCGTGTGTCTTGCGTCGTGTGCTGTGTGCATGCAGGCGTGCGAGTGTTGCGTGCGTGCAAGGGTGCATTTCAGTGTTGCATGCATGGGTGCGTACGTGCAAGGGTGCGTTTCAGTGTTGCATGCATGGGTGCGTACGTGCGTGTGTTCGTGAGTGCATGTGTACGTGTCAGTGTTGCACGCCAGCATGCGTGCGTGTGTACGTTATGTGTACGTGTCAGTGTTGCACGCCTACATGCGTGCGTGTCTTGCGTGCGTGCATGTGTACGTGCGGGGTGAGGCTACACGTCAGTCGACTGACTTTTTCATCTCTGGTCATTAGATTTTCCAGCCGTTGGATACGAAATCAAGGGCCTCCCGTTTATCATCAAACTCCACCCCCCCGACCCGCCAGCCACCACCGGCCGGCCCGCCCGCCCCGCCGCCCGCGGCCGGCCCGCCCTCCCCGAAACCACTCCCCACCGCCGGTCCGCCGCCGCACCTTCGAGAGAGTGGGCCAGCATATATGATCTTGAGATTTTAATTACGAAGTCACCATAGGTGCCTCGTAGTCGAGTGGAACGTCTCCTCCCACTGAACGTACATCGCCGGAAAATACTAAAATTAACACAAGATAAATGCGAGCACCGGGACTTTACCCCTTGGTGGGCTCGAGAAACCACTGTCCTCTAACCATCCAACCACATGTTGGTTAGCACGACAAAATGTATGTGGTGACCGTGATGAGCTTATTCTGAAGTCCAGTGACCATATCGTGCTTTCGCTTCAAATACAATGACCGTAAGTGTCGTCAACAAAATACGGAGCACGCATCAAATGCAAAGTCCGTCAGTGTCATCAACAAAATATGGAGACGTATCGTGAGCTAGATACCGTTGTACTATTGTATATGCTTATTTACTTAGTGGCCGATTGCGTGTGTGGTGTGGTGGGCAAATCATTTCTAGTTGTGGTGGGTCAACATGAAGACTCATGGGTCGGTTCCATCCTGCGCCACATATAGGTTGGACCGAGACGTGTTATACGGAGACCCATGTGGAGGACTCGGCGTACAACACGAAGCTACCAGAGTCGCGGAGGACTCTATCCCCACTGGTGATAAGCCGACTATATATGATTTGTAACCCTAGGCCCTTAGTATGTTATACAAGCTTGGGGGCTAGTTCGTCGATAGTATACACACACGCACAATGCCTGGTATTCACGTGTACTTTGTACACACCCCTAACACTAATATACAGTACCAGGAGTAGGCTCTTTCTTCAACTGCAAGGGTCCGATCCGAACTAGGGTAAAACTTTGCCTCGTATTACCATCCAGCCTAACAGCCAGGGATATCCTACCGAATGATATGATGAAATCATATCTGCCAACTACTATTAGAGAGGTGTGTCGGGGGGGGGGGCAATGTGTGCGAGAGAGGCCTAAAGATAATGTGCGTGCGGGAGACACGTAGGCACATATATGTGCGTATAGAGGGCTAGTAGAGACCGTGCATGTGTATATATGCATGTGAGAGAAATAGTGTTTTCCAACTGAGATTAGTGAAAAGAGTGGTACATAGTAGTCAGAAAGAGAGATAGAGAAACAGAGAGAGCATGTGCGTGAGACACCCCGACACCCTGAGAGAGATTGTGAGCATGTGTGAAAGAGAAATGCCGATGCATATAAAGTGTGTGCACTTATGCGTTAGATAGAGAGATATCTACGTGTAAAAGGCGGTTCTACGCATTAAATTAAAATATAAATGGCATTATTATTTTTGGATGAGATCATGAATTTTGCAAAATTGCGTATGGACGAAAATCGGTCTATCAGACACCCATACTCTATTGAATTCTAGCATGTGCATGTGTTTATTTCATATTATCGATCCATAGAGTGAGAGCGGTTTGAAATACAGGCAATGGATGCTTTTGCAATTCATATATAAACATTAATTAGTGCACTCCATGTTGTTAGTGTGAAGCACTTTATACATTTGTCACTTGCATGGATACATTCCAAATTGCTAGCTACGAAATAAAATACATGTCGAATTCAACATAAAGGGGGTTTCGAAGATTCGAATTCATAGGAAGTGCATTCATCTATTTGAACCCGAGATAATGGCATTTGTAAATCAGATGTAAAAGGGGGCATCAATCTTTGTTGTGAGTTTGAACATGGTATATATATTCATACGCATATCTAACTTTTTTTTGCAACCAAGGAGATTATACCTGGAACCATGCATGAACTGAGGTAAGTTGCATATTTTTTAATATATACTCGTGTACAATGTATATTAAAATGTACCCCCTCCATTCCAAAATAATCGTAGCTTTAGGATTTTCAAGAGTAAAGATTTGTGAAGTTTGACAAATCCTGAAAGTTCAATTCAAGAGAACCGAAAACGTTAATGCTTCTGCTCCCAAATATTGAACGAAGCGCCAAATAGGCCTCTGGTCACCCGAAACCGCGCGAGACTAATGTTTTGGTGGTAGGAAATTACTGTCCTGACTCTGGCCCGTGTAGCCTATCGGCCCGATGTCCAAAGGTCTAAACCGGGGTAGGTTTGTAACTTCACCAAGACGCCAGTCTCAACCGCCTCCGAGAAGCATTCATACGCCGTGGGCGCCTAAACACCCATGCGCTCGGCCGAAATCTATCCCGCCCACATTTGGGACACCTGACATGACTGTCCTACCCCCAACCCGCAATATGTCCGAAATTTTAGATGGGGGCAAAGTTTGTAACTTTCCCCAAATTTCAAACAAGCGCGTCTCAAACCGAAACATTGTTCCCCCTTAGTTCCCCGCCTCCCTCCGTTTCCCCATTCATACTCCGTGGGCGCGAAAACGCCCTCTCCACCAGCCGCGAAACCCCAACCTCCTCCGTCCTCCACCCCATAGCGGCCAATCCACCGCCGCCCTCCTCCATCACGCCGGAGCCGGTACCCCGACGTCGTCGTCCAACGCAACCGCAACCGCAACACCCTCAAGGACTTAGCAGCTGAAGCCGAGGCAGAGCTGCCTCCACGACGCCGACGCCGACGTGCGCCGTACCAGAACCACTCCGACCACGCCGTCCTGCGCCTCACTGCTGCGGCTCCACTGTCGCAACCGTCCACCGCACCGGAGCTGTTCCCGCTACGCCGTCGTTCGCCGCCTCGGATCTGCTTCCCCGCCGCCGACAGACGGCCACCGCACCACACTCAACAACTTGGCCATGGGTTCGTCCAAGGCTGCACCGTCCTCCACAACTTCTGGTTTCCGGCGAACAACAAGATCGTCGGAAAAACAGAAGGAGGACACAGCACTGCCAGCAGAAAGAGGTACTCCTCTTCCCTTATTCGTGCAAATCTTACGTCTCCGCTCACACCGTATTCATCCCACGAAAGAAACTAGTTGAGCGCTTCTTACTGCATCTTCTTCGTGATACTAAATGCACAAGGTTTCCTCCCTTTTACTATTTCACCTTTGCTAGAGGTCAGTAGCCCGCCTGGATTTCAATTCAGGGTCAGTCGAACCGCAATTAAAAGAAGCAGCACCCGCTTAGGCGCGCGGAGCACCTAGTCCGCCTATTCCCCGGGGAAGCGGCGCATCGGTGTCTATCATAGGGGTGTGGGGCGCAGGAGCTGCTTGCGCCCGATCTGGAGGTCGGCGGGGCTTGAATGGATGGCCGGGGGGGCGGTGCCAAGCACGGCGGTGCGGTGAGGTCGAGGGGAGGGCGCAGGCAGGGGAGGAATACTGGGCCGGTGGTCGCTGGCGTTTCGAGGAAGATCGTCAACACTGACTGGCTGGAGGTAGATGAAGGCGATCTCCCCGTTCTTTGTACATCGGACGGTGCAGAAAAAATGGACTGACCTATTTGCTTTCAGTCGACTGTTATTTTCATAGAATCCTGTAGTAATTGAGTGTGCCATGCATGTTGTAGAGCTATCATATGTCTCCCGTCATTTATTTCTCACCGACCTGCTATCTGCTACCTTTACACTGTACTAATTGTGCACACACTTCACCCATACTCACACTATTGTTTTTTTATGCATGGGTATTTCAGACTCTGACGCAGTGTTGATGAATGCAGAAAAGAAAAGACAGAAGTCGCTCCAGTGTAATTCGAAGATAAGCAGTAAGCGTTTCAACGCTCTAATGGGTGCAGTGTCAGCAGTTGGAGACAGTAAAAGTAGCTCTGCAGTTGATGATCTCAATTGCCACACACAACCATCCCAGGTGCTTGCTTTAACTTCGCGCTGTCAAATGTGGTTGCATGTTGCATATGGTGTCTAGCTTGTATTGCTTCCAATTTGGTTAAATTGCATCTGCTTACTTTACACATTATACCTTTGATAATGACATGCCTTCCTGTTTTTGATACATACTACATATGTCTATTAACCATGTTCGTACATCAAACTAATGCTCTTTTGTATCCCTCGTCAATCACTTATGATGAGACAGTCACCCGGGTGGGTTACTGTGAGACGCCCTACTCGTTTAAAGAGTGCAGTGTCATCCTCCCCACATGATTCTCAAGAAACAGCAAGGCTAAATGAAGATAGTCAACGTAGCTCTCTAGTTGATCACCGCAATTCCCCCACACCACCATCGCAGGTGCTTGCTCTTACTTGGCAGTGTGATATGTGGTTGCATGTTGCATATGGTGTCTACCTTGTAATGCTTCTAATTAGGGTAAATTGCATCTGCTTAGTTAACACATTATACCTGTGAATATGACATGCCTTCCTGTTTTTGGTACATACTACGTCTTTCTATTAACCATGTTCTTACATCAAACTACTTCTCTTGTGTATCCCTCATCAATGCTCCTAATTTGTTAAATTGCATCTCCTTAGCTTACACATTATACATGTGAATATGACACGCCTTCCTGTTTTTGGTACATACTACATCTGCCTATCACACCATGTTCTTACATCAAACTACTGTTCTTGTGTATCCTGCGTCTATCGCTTATGATGAGACAGTCACGCGCGTGGGTTAATATGAGACGCAATACTCTTATAAAGAATGCAATTTCATCCTCTCCACATGATTCTCAAGAAACAGCAAGCCTAAATGAAGATATTGAACGTTGCTCTGTACCTGAAGACAACACTTCCCCTACACCACCATCACAGGTGCTTGCTCCAACTTCGCAGTGTGATATGTGGTTGCATGTTGCATACGGTGTCTAGCTTGTAATGCTTCTAATTAGGGTAAATTGCATCTGCTTAGTTTACACACTATACCTGTGAATATGACATGCCTTCCTATTTTTGGTACACACTACATCTATGTGTTAACCTTGTTCTTACATGAAACTACCTCTCTTCTGTATCCTGCATCAATTACTTACGATGAGTCACCTTTATTCGTTGCATATTGCATATTATTTCTAGCCTGTTGCCATGTATTGCTTCTAATTTGGTCAAATACATTTGTTAGGGCACCCTTTTAATTTGGCAGAGTGATATTGGTTTCATCTTTCATATGGTTTCTAGCTTGCATCGATTCTAACAAGTTCAAGCACCTTGTGCTTAGTTTACACTTTATACATCATACATGTCAATATGTCACGCCGTCCTGTTTTTCATACATATTCCATCCTCCTATCATGCGGCTGCCTTACATGAAAGTAGTGTTCGTCAGTATCATGCATCAATAAGTTCTGAAGAGCAAATTTTATTCCTTTTTCTTGTGGGTTTGACTTGACAAGGCAAAATCAAGAAAGAGGAAGGAAAAGAGTAAGGAAGGCGATGATGGTGGTCCTCTGCAGCAACGTAAACGGAGCATCTGTACCGATTCTCCTTGTACTGATAGTGCATTACATGGTCCAAGTCTCCGCTCCCCTACTCCACCATCCAAGGTGCTTGCTCTAACTTGGCAGTGTGATATCTGGTTGCATGTTGCATATGGTGTCTAGCTCGTATTGCTCCTAATTAGTGTAAACTGCATCTGCTTAGCTTACACATGATACATGTGAATATGACACGCTTTCCTGTTTTTGGTACATACTATATCTGTCTATCACACCATGTTCTTACATGAAACTACTCTTCTTGTGTATCCTGCATCAGTCACTTATGATGGGACACCTTTAAGTTGGCAGTGTGATATTGGTTTGCGTCTTGAATATGATTTCTAGCATGTATTGCTTCTAGTTTGATGAACGCCACCTATGACGAGACAGTTTTAACTTGGCAGAGTGATATTGATTGCACCTTCCATATGGTGTCTTGCAGTGTTTCTAATTTGTTGAAGTGCCTTCTGCTTAGTTACCACATCATAGGTGTGAATATGTCAAGCCGTCCATTTTTTCGTACATATTCCATCCTCGTATCATGACTTTGCCTTTCATCAGAGTAGTGTTCGTCAGTATCATGCATGAATGAGTTCTGAAGAGCGAATGATATTCCTTTTTCTTGTCGGTATGACCTCACAATGCAAAATCAATAAAGCTGAAGGAAATTGGCAAGGCATTGGATGATGGTGGTCCTTCCGAGCAACTGAAACGGAGGTTCTCTACAGATTCTACTCCGCCATCCTCCCAACAAGATTCGCAAGACAACGCAAGGCTAGACAGTCAACGTAGCTGTGTAGATGATGAGCACATCTCCCCTACTCCACCATCACAGGTGCTTGCTCTAACTTGGCACTATTATATGTGGTTCCATGTTGCGTATGATGTCTAGCTTGTATTGCTTCTAACTTTGTTGAATTGCATCTGCTTACTTTACACATAATGCCTGTGAATATGACATGTGTTCCTGTTTCTACATCAGACTACTATTCTTGCATATCCCGCATCAGTCACTTATGATAAGGCACCTTTAAGTCGCCACTGTGATATTGGTTGTGTCTTGCATATGATTTCTAGCATATACTGCTTCTAATTTGTTGAAACGCCATACAGTTTGAACTTGGCAGAGTGATATTGGTTGCATCTTTCATATGGTGTCTAGCTTGCAGTGCTTCTAATTTGTTGAAATGCCTTCTGCTTAGTTACCACATCATAGGTGTGAATATGTCACACCATCCTGTTTTTCATACATATTCCATCCTCGCATCATGTGTTTGCCTTTCATCCGAGTAGTGTTCGTCAGTATCATGCATGAATGAGTTCTGAAGAGCGAATTTTATTCCTTTTTCTTATCGGTTTGACTTCACAATGCAAAATCATTACAGCTGAAGGAAATTAGTCCGGCAGTGGATGATGGTGGTCCTTCGGAGCAACTCAAACAGGGGGTCTCTACAGATTCTACTCCGCCATCCTCCCAACAAGATTCGCAAGACAACACAAGGCTGGACAGTCAACGTAGCTGTGTAGATGATGAGCACATCTCCCCTACTCCACCATCACAGGTGCTTGCTCTAACTTGACACTATTATATGTGGTTGCATGTTGCGTATGATGTCTAGCTTGTATTGCTTCTAACTTGAATTGCATCTGCTTACTTTACACATAATGCCTGTGAATATGACACGTGTTCCTGTTTCTAGAACATACGTGTACACGATGAGCACATCTCCCCTACTCCACCATCACAGGTGCTTGCTCTTACTTGGAACTGTTATACGTGGTTGCGTTTTCCGTATGATGTCTAGTTTGTATTGCTTCTGATTATGTTGAATTGCATCTGCGTAGCTTACAACTTATACCTGCAACGATCACTTACCCATAAGACACATTTAACTTGGGACTGTGATGTAGGTTGCATCTTGCATTGTCTTCTAGCTTGTACTGCTTCTAATTTCTTGAAATGGCACTTACGACGAGACACTTTTTACCTGATAGAGTGATATTGGTTGCATGTTCATATGGTGCCTAGCTTTCATTTCTTCTAATTTTGTTGAAATGCCTTCCGCTTACTGTTTTTTCATACATATTCCATCCTCCTATCGTACGTGTGAATATGAAACGCTGTCTTTTTTTGTATATATTCCATCCTCCTGCGCTTGCCTTACATCAAAGTAGTGTTCGTCTGTATCATGCATCAACCAGTTATGCAGAGCTAATTTTATTCATCTTCTTGTGGTTTTGACTTCATAAGGCAATATCAGAAAATAGGAAGGAAAAGAGTAAGTTAGGGGATGTTGGTGGTACTCCGCACCGACGCAAACAGAGACTCTCTAGATTTGCCACTGCTACTGCTAATGAAGTTGAAGTCCCAAGTCTACATGATGAGTTCATCTCCCGCACTCCACCATCGCAGGTGCTTGCTCTAAGTTGACAGTGTGATAATTGGTTTCATGTTGCATATGTTGTCTAGCCTGTATTTCTTCTATTTTGATTAAATTGCACCTGCTGAGTTTATACGTTATACATGTGCATATGACATGGCTTTCTGTGTCTAGAATACACTGCATCTATCTATCATACCATGTTCTTACATCAAAGTACTGCTGTTGTGTATCCCGCATCAGTAACTCATGATTGGACGCTTTTAACATGGCAGTTTGATAGTGGTTGCATCTTGCATTGATTTCTACGTTGTACTGCTTCTAATTTTTCGAATTGCCACTTATGACAAGACACTTTTAACTTGGCAGAGTAATATTGGTTGCATCTTTCATATGGTGTCTAGCTTGCATTACTTCTATTTTCTTGAAAATCCTTCTGCTTAGTTTGCACATCGTAGCTGTGAATATGTCATGCCGTCCTGTTTTTCTTACATATTCCATCCTCATACGGTTGTCTTACATCAAAGTATTGCTTGTCTGTATCATGCATCAATGAGTTCTGAAGAGTGATTTTATTCTTTTGTGTTGTGGGTACAGCTTGACATGGCAAAGTCAAAAAAGAGCAAGGAAAATAATATAGTAGGGAGTGCTGTTACTCGTCGGGTGAAACGGAAAAGGCTCTGCCGTCGAGATTCTGCTGGTACTTATAGTGCAGTAGAAGGTCCAAGTCCACCGGCTAAATCTACAAACACAGTATCACCTGCTCCACCAGCTGCAGCATCCGCTTCAACTGTACCAGCATCTCAACCAGTTACTCGTTCGTTTGCTCCGGAACTGGCCAGTTCCCAAGCTGCCTTCACACCTAACACTACTTCCGAAGCACTGTTGACACAACAGGACTTGGCAAGATCAGATGAACCTCATGAGCATCAACACCAAGACGGTACCTGACCGAGTCAAGTTGCAGTTGCATGCTCCTTTATATGTACTCTCACAGTTTGATGTACACTAACACTTTCCATATTCGTTGTTGAACTAGCACCACGGCGCAAGCGGAAACAGACATCAGGGATAATGCTTGACAGATTAACAAAATCTAAAGGAGGAAGAATGGAGATCCATTTTGAGGCAGGTTTAAAAAGGCCACGTGATGCTACAGAGTCAGCCAAGTTAGTATCAGAGGCAGCCGTTGCCGTTAGGTGTCATGCGCGTATCCTCCCAACGTGGATCCAGTACAGGAATGAGAAAGACAATACCCAGTTTAACACCTTCCTTGACCATTTATCTGTAAGTAATGTTATTCATCGCAATTAGTAATATTGTCTTGCTCTGTCCCATACTTTCTAGCTTCCTCCTAATAAGACTCACATTCTTTTTTCAACAGATGAGGTTCAAGTTGGATCCGAAAGATGATGCAACTAAACAAGCATGCACTCATGTTTTTCAGTCTGCTCTGCGACAGTATCGGTACCACCTTAGAAAATCTCACTTTGAAGGCAAGGCTAACAATGAAATCGCCCAAACATCTCCAGTGGAATATATTACAGATGAAGACTGGACAGCCCTCGTTAAACACTGGTCTGATCCAAAGTATCAGGTAGGCTATATGTATTTGATCAGACCACATATTGAACTTGTATTTATGTATGTGCCTTACAAGTGTATCTTCTTCTAGGCTAACTGTTTGAAGAACAAAACCAACCGTTCTAAAGTGAAATTCCAACAGACAACAGGATCTCGTAGCTATATTGCACACTGCGAGGCTCTTGTAAATAGCTGCTACTTCCTTCTTTTTTTGTGCCATATTATCGTATCTATATTGACTTGTTCCAAATACAGCGGAAAGCCCGTGCGGACCAAAAAGAACCTGAACCGAATGCAGTGCAAATCTTCAAGGATTGCCACACCAGCAAGATGAAGGGCATGAGCACACCAGTTCAAGCCGCTGTTGTAAGTCCTTACTCCTCCTGCCTTGAACTGATTGGTACTGTGATGTGTTCATTTAACTACTTGGTTTGCAGCCAATGTCAGTTACTCTGTTCACTTTTATACACAGTTGTCTTAACGTATCATTTCACCTTACATGGTTTAAAAGAGATGAAGGATATTCTTTTGGTCTTGATCTGTAATCTAGTTGTTATGTTCACGTGCGCACACAATGATAAAATAGCCTGTTTGTTTTATATCTGTTTGCCCATGATATGAATGATGTCATACTATGTTCATCCTACTTTAAACCATGTCTCTTTATCCTTAGATGTCAACGAATGTGAGGAAATAGACAATACAGTAGGCATGCTACATGGACATATGTTCCGAAAGTGATTTTATTATGTAGTTGGCACTACAATACATGCTAATGTATTACAGTAGTTCACCAAAATAAGTTATGTATAAACGTTTAACCTACTTTGTTTGTTTTTGTCTCATTAGTAACTCACTGGTACACTAATCTACAAGTTCAAACTTTCAGGAAGCTATGGAACAAATGATTGAACAGCCACAACCACCTGAAGGTGACGAGGCTACTACAGGCACAATGTCACCTCTTGCTGCAGTGCGTCAGTATCTCTCCACTAACAGTGCAAAAAGCACCTTCCTGCGTAATTCTGGGTTGGTTGTCAAGGTAACCTCGTCCAAATCGCCTACTGAACAAAATCTTCCTGCTAGACAGAGTGATATATCTGTGCTCCAGACACAAGTCCAATCCCTAATGGACGTTGTTTCGGAAACAAGAATAGTGGTTGAGAAATGCCGTCAAGATATGAATGGTTTTGAAACCAGACTATCAGACATTCGCTTCGTTGTTGAAGAGCAATGGCGGAAAAAAGGTGGAGATCGTGCTGCTCCATCAGATTCTACAGCCTGAAACATTAGCACTCAGGTCAAATGATCTGTGCTTCTATACATCTGATGGTGCTTTTATCTGGAAGGACTGTAAACTTTATGCCAACAGGCCTTTTGTTGTATGATTGGAATTTATTTTGTTGTGATACAACATTTATGATGCTGCCACAGGCTGCAGTAATTATGACGCTATTTTTGTATAGTGTAGGTTTATCTTAGTAATGTATTCGGACGAAAGCTTCGTAGGAGCCCAACATGCCAACATTCGTCGGGCCCATTCCAATTGGGCTAAAAACGATTACGGGCCGAAATTGGCATGTAGCCCACTAAAAATATCTGGGCTTAAATTAGCATAAGCTTTCAAATTTTTCTGGTAGGCCTGTGCCCATAGTGGGCCTTTAACAGGCCTAAACATAATTTGGGCCCTCAGTAAAAGTAGGCCGTTTACAGGTGTAAATATGTCGAGCCCATAAAAAACATGGGCCTTTAATAGACCGAAAGTGAGATTGGGCCCTGATTGTGCCAAATAACCCACTGGACTTAGCAGGCCGAAATGGTGGCCCATTTACGATGCGGATATTTGACAGGCCGAAATTCGGACGGGCCGTAAATGCGCCGACCTAATACACGGGCCTTTAACAGGCCGGAACTTCGGTCGGGCTAGATTATCGTCATTTTTATATGGGCCGTTAATGGGCCCGATATGACGTTGGGCCACATATGGCCCATGGTTTACGTCCGGCGTTAACGGGCCGAAAATGACAACAGGCCGAAAGTGGGCCAAATCTATAGTGGGCCTCTAACAGGCCGAATGACAGACATGGCCGAATATGACCCAAATCCTTCACGGTCGTTTATGGGCCGAAAGTTTTGATGGCCTGTAAATGGGCCCAAATGAAGCCGGACCTTTAACAGGCCGGAAATACACCGGGCCGTAATTCGGCCCAATTACTTAGCGGACTGTTAACGGGCCAGAAGTGACCATGGGCCGCATTGATGACAAGTTTAGACCAGGCCGTTGACGGGCCGATTTGACAGAGAATGTTGGGCCTTTAGCTGGGTCGGCCCATTATGGTCTGCAGAATCTTGTGGGCCTTTAGCTGGGCCGGCCCATTGTGGTCCGCAAAATCTTGTGGGCCTTTAGCTGGGCCGGCCCATTATGGTCCGCTAAATTTTGTGGGCCTTTAGCTGGGCCGGCCCATTATGGTCCGCTAAATCTTATGGGCCTTCGGTTGGGCCGGCCCATTTAAACTTTGTGGGCCACTTTTGGGCCGGTCCACGTGTCAACATATCATAGGCCCATCTCGACCGTTGGATGAGTGACACCTGTGCCAACGCGGAGCTGACACGTGGATCCGTCAGCCAATGAGAATTTTACACGTGGAAAATCGGCATTGGTCGTGGCTGTTAACGGGTTATCGGATCCAAAATCCGACCTGATAGCTTAACGGCGTTCCGTTACGGTGGATGCCACGTGTCGGTCACCCTTGACGAAAGCACTTCTATGACGCGCAATTTATCGTCATGGAAGTGGACACTTCCGTGATGATAATTTTGGTGATGTCATGGAACACTTCTACGACAGCACAGGTATGACTATCTTGATTCTGTCATAAATTTGTCATGGATGTACATGCATGACAAAAAACGCGACCTACTGTGACAAACACGTATCATCACGGAAGTGTATTTTTTTTGTAGTGTTGGGTCGTCTCGCGCCAGTCGCTGAGGCCGGGTCGACGTACCTTGCCGGGTCGGAGAGCTTGGCCAGGTTGCCGGCCTTGCTGGGTCGAGCGACCCGGCCAGACGCGTGCCGGTTTGAGGGGCGATGCGGGCCCCGCTATTTTTGAAAAGGATCCGGGTTCCGTTGCCTGCCTGGGGTTCATCCCCCCGACAGTAGTCCCCGAAGCTGTGAAGGTCCGCCGTCTTCGGATGAGTGGGCCTTCACAGTTTCCCCCTTGAGCAAGGCGAATTCTGCGGGCGCCGGGTCCGGCAACACCAACTATGTGCCGATTTTCTCGGAAACCGGATCACGGTACCCCGGCGGTGGCGGGAACCGAGGAGTCTGCCGAATCTTGGGGCAATCCCTTGGTTCTCGCACGGGCGCCACGTGGTGCCCGGGAGTCGGAGGGGCCTGACAGGCCACGCGCGTGACTGGACTGGTCGACGGGCTGGGGCCTGCCGCCGCGCGCCTTTGGCCCGTGCGTGCGGATTTATTGCGGCGTCCAGGGGCCGGTTGCTCTTCCTCGGGCAGTTACTGTGCGTGTACGTGTGCACTTATTGTGGGGTAGTGGAACGGGTGCATGCAGACGATCCCACTCCCCCATGTTCGAACCGAGGGTTATAAATTGAGGGGGCAAGGGGGCGGCGGACATCATTCTCGCTCGCACCCTCCTGTCCCCCTACTCTTGCTCTGCTCTACGCAACTGATGCACAGCTGCGCCTGCTGCCCCGAGCAGAACTCCTCCATCGTCCATCTTATTTCTCCTTCCCCTTCTTCCGTCCATGGCATTGCCGACGGGCTCCTTGATGGGTTCAAATTTCACCACCGAGGACATCACCCGTCGTGGCGCCTGCCGCGGGAGACGGACGTCGGCATCCGCCTGCCGCGCGGCGAGCAGAGGCCTCGGCCCGAGGAGCAGGAGCGCGTGGTCTTCCTCACGGACTTAGAGTGCGGGTTCGGGCTGCCGGCAAGCACCTTCTTCCGCGCGTTCCTGGAGTTCTTCAGGCTCTAGCCGCATCATCTTGGCGCCGGCGCCATCGTCCAGCTCTCCGGCTTCGTCACCCTCTGCGAGGGGTACCTGGGGGTCAAGGACACGATCGGCCTCTGGGCGCGCTTCTTCTCCTTGAAGCAGCAGGGCCCGTCTGCCAGGGAGTTCGCCGACTGCGGCGCTGCCGTCATCTCGAAGAGGTCGGGGGCGGATTTCCCCAAGATCCTGCTGTAGGATTCTGCCAAGAAGTGGCAGAACTCCTTCTTCTATGTCCGCAACCTTGGTGTAGACCACATCAACCTTCCGCCCTTCGCCATCACGCCGCCGCAGGCGAAGACGAACTGGGGCTACTCGCTTAGGCGCCCGTCGCAGGAGATTGTCAATCTCTGCGAGCGGGTGACGGTGATGAGGACGCAGGAGGGGCTCACCGGCACCGACCTCCTCACCGCGTTCATCATGCGCCAGGTCCTTCCGCTTCAGAGGCGCTCCTGCCTCATCGGCAAAATGGTCGGCCTTCAAGACCCCAACCGCATGGGGTCGACGTGGCTGTCTGCGGAGCAGATTGCGCGCGGCGTGAATGGCATCTCCAAGGCCAACCTTGGAGAGGACTGGCGGTTCGGCAAGGCGCCGTACAGCGAATCGAACCCAGCGCCGCAGGTGAGTGTCTGGTCGTCTTACTTTGCTGCTGCACACCTTCTCATCCGTCCTTATGCGATGCGGGAGGTGCTTCTGAACGCGATCCGGCATCCTTACACCCGGGCTCCATCGCAGGTGGTGCCGGTTGCACAAGAGGAGCCCGTGGCTCACGGCGGGGAGGAGGTGGCCGAGTCCGACACCGGCGCTGGGCGTCGCGTGGGTAAGTCTTGTGTTATTCTTCATGTGTCTTGAATTGCGGACCGTGGCATGGTGCACGCGGTGCTGACACCGGTTGTTGGTGCAGTGGCGTTGGGCGGGGGAGGTGGCGACGTGGGCGGAGCCGGGTCTTCACATGGGGCGGCGTCGAGCAGCCCGCATGGGAAAGATAGCGTCGCGCCGCGACCCCGGGCCCTGAAGCGCACGGCGGACCCAGCCGGGGCTGGGAGGCCGGCCAAGAGGAAGCACAACGCCGAGCACGGGAGGCCAACCCTGGTCCCTGTCTTGTCGGGGTAAGCTTTATCTTCCGCACACATCCGGGTTGTTGAGCTGGTCTTTTTTCCTTTTTGGCTTATTCTGTCTTCTTCCTCAAGTCGCCAATCGCGCTGGCGAGGGCGGCGACGGAAGCCGCGACCACTGAAGGGACCGCGTTCCGCAGGAGCCTGTCCGGCCTCGCCGACCAGGCCGAGGTGGAGGGACGGGCCGATTCGGACCTCGGCCTAGACCCAAGCGACGCCGAAGCCTTGGCCTGGCGGGACAGGAACAGGGCCGAGGCGGAGCTGGAGGCGGCGCTGGTCCGTTCTTGGACCAACGCGGCGGCGGCATGGGCGCTAGCCAGTGCGGAGCCGGCCTGGCGCGAGATGCCGGAGGGCATGATGGTGGCGGCGACGGTCTCTAAGCCGTCGTCAGTGAGGGAGCGCGGTTGTGGAGGCCGGGCTGAGGTGGCGATCCTCGACCAGGAGGTCATGGAGGTGGGGGATGATACCCCGCCGCGGGCCGACCTGGTCGAGCGAGCGGGGGCTGATGGTGGTGGAGGTGGCACCGTCTTGGAACAGGTGCTGCGGGCGGCAGTGCCGGAGGTGCCGCCGGTGTTGGAGGAGGCACCACGGACGGTGGTGCCGGAGGCCACCCCGGCAGCTGGGCCGTTGGTGGTGCAGCAAGCCGTTCTGGCGTCCGGACCGGAGGCGGTGATGCAGGGCGTCCAGGCGTCCGGGTCATCGACGGTGCCGGGAGGGGCGTCGGAGGAGGTGCTGGCCGTGTTGGGAGTGGCCAGCGGGGAGCACGCCTTGGTGCCGCGGCAGGGAGGGCGCCGGGCCGCCGCGCCACAGCCACCGCGGAGCGGGGGCACCGTAGTCTTCGGGCCTCAGACCTAGGAGGAGGCAGCGCTGGACGCCGTCAGCCGCCGCCTGCGTGGGTGGACGGACCGGCTCGAGGCCTTCGCCCAGTCCGAGGTGGAGCGGACGCGCGACCTGGAGCGCGCCATTCTGGTAAGCCTTTCCTTTCTTGCAATTTCTTCTTTGTGGGGGCGCGCCAGCGCTCCTACTGGGTGTAGCCCCCGAGGTTCGGGCCAACTACGTAGTAGTTGGGTCGAATCTTTAGAGTGTTGGCCTTGTTCTGACTTCTGTCTTCTTCAGCATCTCAACGTCTTTCGGGTCGCTGCTTACAACCGCCTCCTGGGCAAAGCACCGGGAGCTCAAGGAGCAGCTCGCCGCCAAGGAGGAGGAGCTTTGCATCGCCGCAGGTATCCTTGTGCTCTTTTCTAGTGGGGGTGCACTAGCGCACCCACTGGGTGTAACCCCCGAGATTCGGGCCAACTGTGTAACAGTTGGGCCAAATCTTAAGTCTTGTCTTCATATGAGCTGAACTCTTCTTTTTCGCAGCCGAGGTGCTGTCCTGGCAGACTCGTCTGCTCCGGGCCGGTCATGTCGAGGGTCCCACCATGTCGAGTTCCCAGACCGCGAAGGGCCAGGCGATCGGTATGGTGCAGAATGCTGACGTCGGCTGGTGGCTGTGTTTCCTGAAGCGCTGGCACCCCTCACACTTGAGAACGAGTGACTCGGCATCTTCGAGGGCCGTGGGCCAGTAAAAACCGTGGCAGAACACCTTGGCCACCAGGGAACGCGACGCTGCGTGGTGACCGCATTCGCCCTGGTGTATGTCGAGGAGGATGTCGATGCCCTGATCCTGCTCGACGCAGCGCTGGAACACGCCGGTGGAGCTGCGCTTGACGAGCTCGTTGTTGATGATGCTGTAGGCGGACGCTCGGCGCTGCACTTGCCGGGCCTCGGTTTCATCCATGGGGAGAACCCCGTTCTCCAAGAATTCTGATATTGGGAGGGCCCAAGATGTAGCCGTAACCATGGCGAAGACGGCCACCAGGGTGGGTTCCGAGTCGCCAGCCCCCGGGCCGGGTTGAGCAGCCCCCGAGTCGGGGATGGCGATGGCCGGGTCTGGGGCGATGGTGGCCGGGTCGAGCTGAGCAGCCCCCGGGTCGGGTTCAGCAGTCCCCGGGCCGGGTTCAGCAGCCCCCGGGCAGAGTTGAGGCGCGGCCGGGTTGTCTGGAACATGGATGGACTCGGAGTCCAGCGACGGCTTGATGGATGGCTTGCGCAGGTGCTCGAGGGAGACACCGGATGGGATGGACTGCCGGGACAAGACGATCTTGGCGAGTGTGTCGGCCGCTTCTTTTTCCGTGCGCAGGATGTGGAGGAACTCGCAGCCTTCGAAGGACCCGGTCAGCTTCTGGACGAGGAAGCGGTAGCTTGCCATGTTGGAGTCGCGGGTGTCCCATTCGCCGGAGCATTGCTACACGACGAGGTCCGAGTCCCTGTAGCACAGGATGCGCCGGATGCCGAGTTCCTTGGCAAGCCGGAGGCCGTGCGCAAGGGCTTCGTACTCGGCGATGTTATTGGAGGCGGCGAAGTGGATCTGGAGCATGTAGCGGAGGCGGTCGCCCTTCAGGGACGACAGTACGATGCCGGCCCCCAGGCCGAGTCGCATCTTGGACCCGTCGAAGTGCATGTGCCAGTGCATCGAGTCGGGAGGCGGTGGCAAGTACTGGGTCTCGGTCCAGTCGACGAGGAAGTCGACCAAGGCCTGAGACTTGATCGTGGTGCGGGGCTCGTAGAGGATGGTGTGGCTGGCTAGCTGGAGCGCCCACTTGGCGACCCGGCCAGAGGCATCCCGGCACCCGATGATTTCTCCGATAGGTTCCGTGCTGACGACGGTGACGACGTGCTCTTGGAAGTACTGCTTCAGCTTCTTGGCGGTGAGGTACACGCCGTAACACATCTTCTGGTAGTGCGGGTAGTTCTGCTTGGAGATGGAGAGCACCTCGCTCAGGTAGTAGACCGGACACTGGACGGCTTGGATCTTTCCCTTCTCTGGTCGCTCGACCACCAGCACCGTGCTGACCGCCCGCGAGGTCGCGGCTATGTAGAGCAACAGCGGCTCCGTGTCGGTCGGCGTGGCCAGGACTGGTGCGGTGGAGAGCATGCGCTTGAGGTCTTGGAAGGCCTCGTCTACCTTGTCGTTCCATTCAAACGGGCTCGTCTTCTTCATCAGCTGGTACAGGGGCAGCGCCCTCTCGCCCAACCGGCTTAGGAACCGGCTGACCGAGGTTAGGCATCCAGTAAACTTCTGGACATCGCGCAGCCGAGCCAACTTGCGCATGCGCTCGATGTCCTTGATCTTCTCCGGGTTTGCCTCAATGCCGCGTTCGGAGACGAGGAAGCCGAGTAGCTTTCCGGCCGGGATGCCGAAGACGCACTTTTCCGGGTTAAGCTTGACCTTGTATTCACGGAGGTTGGTGAATGTTTCCTTAAAATCATCGAGGAGCGTGAGGTGCTGCTTGGTCTTCACCATGATGTCGTCCACGTACACGTGGATATTGCGGCCGAGTTGCGGCAGCAGGCATTTCTGCATGCAGCGTTGGAAGGTGGCACCGGCGTGCTTCAAGTTGAACGACATGGTGATGTAGCAATATGCCCCAAAGGGCGTGCTGAAGGACGTATTCAAGGCGTCGGCCGGGTCCAGCTTGATCTGGTGGTAGCCGGAGTAAGCGTCCAGGAAGGACAGGAGCTTGCACCCGGCGATCGAGTCGATGACTTGGTCGATCCGCGGGAGGGCGAACGGATCCTCGGTACAGGCCTTGTTGAGGCTGGTGTAATCAATACACATGCGCCAGGTCTTGTTCTTCTTCAGGACGAGGACTGGGTTGGCTAGCCACTCGGGGTGAAACACTTCCATTATGAAGCCGGCCGCCAAAAGCTTGGCGACCTCTTCACCAATGGTTCTTCTCTTCTCTTCGGAAAATCGTCGGAGGGGTTGACGGACAGGGTTGGCATCCTTGTGGACGTGAAGTTTTTTCTCGGCGTACTTCCTCAGGATACCCGGCATGTCCTTGGGGGTCCATGCGAAGATATCCCGATTCTCACGGAGGAAGTCAATGAGCTCGCCTTCCTATTTGCTGCCGAGGCGGGCGCCTACGACAACGTACTTGCTGTAGCTGGGGTCTTCTGGGTTGAGCTTCACTTTCTTGGTCTCCTTGGAGGGCTTGAAGGCAGCCTCGTCGGCCGGGTCCGAGGTCGGGATCGACGCTGGGGAGGCCTCGCCTGACAGGGCGACGATCCGGTTGAGCTGGCGCCGCTCCTCGGCAATGACCAGCGACTCGGCCAACTTGGCGCCGTCTCGAGCGCACTCCAGGGACTTGCGATAGTCGTCGGTAACGGTGATGAGGCCCTTGGGACCCGGCATCTTCATCTTCAGATACGCATAGTGGGGAACCACAATGAACTTGGCGAGTGTGGGTCGACCCAGCAGTGCATGGTACGCGCTGGACATGTCCACCACCTCGAACCAGATTGGTTCGCGCCGGAAGTGGCCGCTGTCACCGAACAGGACGTCAAGCCGGAGCCGGCCAATAGGAAAGCAGGAAAGGCCGGGTACGATGCCGTGGAAGATCGTCCGGGTCGGCTCCAGGTCCTCGGTCCTTGAGGCCGAGCTTGGTCATCGTGTCGGGGTAGAGGATGTTGATCCTGCTGCCGTCGTCAATGAGGACTCGGGACAACTTGCACGTGCGCCGGGCGATGATGGTGGGGTTGAGGACGAGGGCGTAACCACCTGGATTCGGCATCAGCACCGGGTGATCCTCCCGGGTCCAGGTGATTGGGCGATCTGACATGTGCATGAACTCCGGCTTGGCCGGGACGATGGTGTTCACCTCCTGCTAAAGGAGGCGCTCGCTGCGCTTGTCGTCGCCGAGGCTGGTGAAGACGATGTAGGCCGTGTTCTGGTCCGGGAAGGCCTCATCGCGCATCGCGCCGCCAGCTGGAGGCGGTAGAGGAGGTGGAGGCAGTCACCCCGCGCCTGGAGCCGGAGCCGGAGGAGGCGGGACGTCGCCCCTCATGATGCGCTTGGTGATGGCGCACTGCCGAAGCTTGTGCATCGACGACCTTGTGCCACTGTGGTGCTTGCAGGGAGCGTCGAGCATCTCTTCGAAATTCATGGCGGGCTGCCACGCCATCTTGCCGGTCTGCCCGCGCTTTACTGCCGGATCTGCCGCGGGCTCGGTGGCCGTGACGAGCCGGTTGTCGTGACGCTGCGCCGGCTGGTCGGCCTTGCGCTTGTTGTTCTGGTGATGCTGCTACCGGCTGCTTTCGCCGGCCGGCTTCGGAGGGGGAACCGACTTTGCCTTGCCGGCTTCGTCCAGTGCCACCTGGATCTTCATGGCGGAGTCAGCATTGGCGTATTTATCCGCCATTACCATGAGCGCGGCCATGGTGTCCGGCTCGGAGTGCAAGAGCTTGTGCTTGAGGAGGGTGCCGTCTCGGCACCCGCTGATGAAATACTGGATTGCCTGGACTTCATGGACACCCTCGCAGCTGTTTCGGAGCTCGGTCCAGCGTGCGAGGTACTCGCGACCGGTCTCCGTTGGCCCCTGCACGCACATGGCAAGCTGGCTAGGGCGGCTGGATCGCTTGTAGGTCCACGTGAAGTTGCGGACGAAGGCCTCCTCGAAATCAACCCACGCGTTGATGCTGTCCATCGGCAGACTGATCAACCACGTGCGTGCCGACCCCTAGAGCATGAGCGGTGCGTAGCGCACGGCGAGACGATGATTGGCACTAGTGATGCCAATGGCCGTGGTGTAGTCCGTGAGCCAGTCTTCTGGCTTCACAGTCCCCTTATACTTGGGGGTGTCGCGGGGGAGCACGAATCCTTTAGGAAAGGGCTCGTCCCGGATGCGCGGGCCGAAGCACGCCGGTCCAATAGCGCCGCTCTCTTCCACCTCCTGGGAGCGAGTGAGCTGATCAAGGCGGTGGCGAGCGTCGGCGTCGTCGATGGAGCGTGGGCCGAGTCGACCGGGGCCAGGCCCCGAGGGGCCGGGTCGGTCGAAGCCGGATGCCGGCCATGCTGGCCGGGTCCACGCTGGGTCTCCGAGGTGGGCTTGTCGCCCAGGACGTCGGCGGCTGCGGCGGCCGGGTTGTTCCGAGTCCGCCCTTGGCTGGAGTGCGCCTCGCCTGGCGGCGAGGAAGCCGTGTGCAGAAGTTCGCCGGGTCCGCCAAGGCGGGCGGTGCCGGATCCTGCCGGCTTGGCGAGCTGGTTGAGGCGATCCTGCTGGGTGTTGGCTGCGTTGAGGAGCTCACCCATCCGCCCAATGCGCTCCTGCATCTCTTCACCCGTGAGCCGATCCAGGCCGACTGCGGCTGCCTGGGCAGTGCGCATGTTCTTCACTCGGGTCTCGTAGACGGTTCGGACGGTGCCGAGGGCCCGGCCGATCGCTCCTCCCCGGGTACGCACATCGGTGACCCAACTTGGCTCGGCCGTAGCGGGCGCGAATCCGTGGGCGGCATCGTGCTCCAGCTGAGCGGCCTCCACGCGACGCTTAGTGGCGGCGAGCGTCTTGGACAGGTCCAGCATCTGCTGGCGCCTTTCCTCAAGCTGAGATCGGGCCTCGGCGACATTGGTGGCATCGACATCGGTGCCAATGGGGATGCAGAGGCTCTACATCATCGCGCGCAGCAGATCGGACGGCCCGGTCCATTCTACTGCGGCGCTGGCTTCTACAGCCTTCCTCGTCTTGCTTGACGAGGAGGAGGCGCCATCGCCGGTGATGAAAACCTCCACATGGACGTCCATCGCCCTAACGGCAACGCCGCCGCCGAGGGAGAGGGAGAGTCGGAGTAGCTGAGCACCTCGCTGGGGTACTCGTCGGCCGCGAACGCATCGAAGATGCGCAACGCGGCAATGGAGGCGGCGAGCGCGCCGATGACGTCGTCCGCCAGCGCGACGAACTCATTGGAGTAGGAAAAGGGCCCCGTCTGAAGCATGCTCCCGGCCAGCTCCTCGAGCTGCCCCACGGTGGGCGCCAACTGTCGTGGTGGGCGCACGGTAGATGCCAAGGGATGGCTAAAGAGAGGAGGAGGCTCGAGGGCGCTGGTGGGCTCCAGAGGCGGGTTTGGCATGAGCGTGTGCGGGACGCCGGACATACCCAGGTTTGGGGCTCTCCGGAGAGATAATACCCGTATTCCTGCCGAGTGTAGTTTGATGTTTGATAGTACAGTGTTGCTCCTGGAGCTGTATGGGAGAGGAAGGGAGTTGGCCAAGGCTTGGGCTGCCCCTTCTCTCTCGGGTGGCTGTTTTGGTGGCTAGTTGCTTATTTGTTCCTATTCTCTACATATATCACATACAACATGCCCCTGTATGCGTGGGCTCCTGGGGGCTTTATAGACCAACCCCCCAGGGTTACAATGGTAATATTCCGAGTTGGTGGGTTCGAGTTGTCGGCGTTTGGGAACCCGGGCTAGGCCCCGCCGAGGGCTTGTGGTTCGCCAAGTTCCCCTAGGTGTGGGCCCCGCATGCCTAGGGGGACTGTGCGCCGTCTTGTCGATCGTCAGGGTGAGGCCGAGTCGAGTCGTGTACAGTGATGCCCCGTTAGGTCACCGCTTGCTGCTATCAGCGGCGAGGGCGGGAGCACTGTTGCCACGCCAGCCCTGGTCAGCGGGTAGGTGAGGGGCACTTTTGCCACGCTCCGGCTGACCATAGGCATGGGTGGAGGCACTGTTGTCTTGGTCATCGGTGATTGAAGTCTCGTCCCATCGTACAACCTGGATGGGACGGGAGCTGACCTTGTGGCTGGATTGCGGTGCACTCCACGGGTGCGGTCGGCTTGTTGGGGAAGCCTTGGTTGCACCGGGTTGGGTCGTCTCGCGCGAGTCGCTGAGGCCGGGTCGACGTACCTTGCCGGGTCGGAGAGCTTGGCCGGGTTGCGGCCTTGCCGGGTCGAGCGACCCGGCCAGGCGCATGCCGGTTTGAGGGGCGATGCGAGCCCTGCTATTTTTGAAAAGGATCCGGGTTCCGTTGCCTGCCCGGGGTTCATCCCCCCGACATACCTCCCACCCGCCCACATCACTGCGCACGCGTAGGCGGCCCCACCTGTCATCCGCCCAGGCGAACGGTCGCGGTCCTTCTTAAATGGGAACCCATGGACCGGTCGTCGTCCACACTGCCCCACTCCACCCTGCGGCCTCCTCGAAACACGACAACCCCAGACCCCAAACCCTAGCCTCTAGCTCGCCGGCCGGCCGCCCGCAGCCATGGGGCTTTGGAACTACGACCGCAAGGGGAAGCACGACCGCGAGGCCGGCTCCTCCTCGGGAGGCCGCCGTGGCTCCGTCAAGAAGGAGGAGCCCGCATCACCGTCGTGCTCCTCCAGTCGAGCCCCCATGCCTGCCCCATTCACCATCGCCCCTAGGGCCGCCGGTGAGCGCGACCGGCGGTACCTGGCCGTGGACGTGTGCTGACGGTACTGGGAGACGAGGACGCCGGTCCCATGGAGCGACGTGCACCTCCCCAACAATTGGCACCTCTCCGCGGACCGGGTCCCGATCCCGCCGGTGCTGGCGAGCGGCCGTGCGCGACGTGATGAGATCCAGCGCCGCCACCGCCTCCTTCTTGACGACCTCTACTACGACGAGAGGTACGCCCCCGACTCTGCGCTGTGGGACACATGGCTCCAGGACGAGCACGACGTGCGGCGCACGTCCTACTTCGCCGGCACGATGTCGGGGCCGCGACGACCACGTGAAGAGGCGCACGGGCGTGCGCGCGGGCGTACGCGGGTGCGCGGCCTGACGCCCACGCCGTCGCCTTCCCCGTCTCCGTCGCCACCTCTACCTCCTTGCATGACAGCGGAGGAGGAGGCCCATCTCATGCAGCGTGTCATGGAGGACTCCATGAACACGCACGACGAGCGGCAATGGGACGGATTGGAGGAGGCCATGGCACTCTCTGCCGCCGGTGACGTCACCTTCCCGGAGCTGCAGATGGTGGCCGTCACGGAGGAGAGGAGGGAGGACGCGATGGAGGAGGAGCCGCCGGCCGCGTTCCAGGAGGTGCTGGGCCAGGGGTGGGCCTGGTCCTGCACTGCTCCGGAGATGGCCGCTGACGTGGGCGTGAACTGGTGCGCCACTCCGCCGCGGTCACCGGAGCGGGAGGCCTTGCCACAGGAGGAGATGGTGCAGGCACCTCCGGCCTTCCAGGCCGCCCCCGTGTACCACGCGCCGCCGCCCCACCTCTGGACGCCGTCGGTCTACATCGACCTCGTCAGCAATGAGGACGACACCGGCGGCTAGTGATGAAGACGACGAGGGCCATGGCATGGACGGGCATCGGCGGTTTTTTTATGTTAATTATGCCACTGTATGAACTGCTAAACTGAGCCGTTTTGTGGCCGTGACCCCCTAACTAAGTTTATGTTTATTAAACTGTGCTTATTTATTTATTTAGTCATTTTTTTTATTTTTTTATTTTTTTTAATCATGTCCAACGAGGACGTGATTTTAGATGTGGCCGCGCGGTGGGCGCACGCACGGCCCAATGGATAAGACCGGACACGGGCGAACCCATCGACGCCCCAAAGGAACAAAATCCGTTCAAACTGAACGTCCATTTGGGGTCGTGCAATGAAGTTGGCCTGAGGCAGGGTGAACAGCGCGGTACGCGCGTTCAAATGTATCAGCGGTCAGATCCATTGGAAACGACGACGTGCTGGTTCTCCGTGGCCGCTCGGCGACGCGGCCAGGTTACTGTGGTGCAGGCAGCAGGCTACAGTGGTAGGTGTAGCCCGTCGCACGCAAGTAAAATCACACGGCAACTCGCGGGTGTGTACATGCGTGATCATGATAAAAAGATGTGTCAATCGAGGGACCTACATCATCATACAGACACGCGACTCTCTTTCTTTTCTCGGCACAAGTTACATCTCAAATTTTAGTCCTACTCCCTCCTTTCCGATTTAGAGCATGGTTAATAGTATAGCCGGCTGCTGGCTATAAGTCAGTGCCATGTCATCTACAACTCATTTTATAGTCAACATGTACAATAATAGATCAAAAGAGTGTACTATTTTTTTACTATGTGGCCCACTTTTCATTCTCACAAAATGCCTAGTAGCACGTGCTAGAGCTGGCTCTTGACGAAAGGCCCGCTTATTTTCTCTCTCCTCTTCTCTTTCCTCTAACTAAGCAGAAATATACTAGTTTATTCCTTATAGCCCGCTGACCCAACTCTATTGTACTTGCTCTTATAGGGCTTAATTCAAAAATCTCATCAACCAAGGTAGATGGTGAGTGGTGGAATATTCTTTTTAGTTTGCAAAAGCACCTAATTAATGCTCTTGTTTTTCTCAAAAAAAATTATGTTTATCAAAATGCACTAATTGCAATGCATGCATGCATAGAGTACATGCATTGATCAATTTTCTCTTAATACTTGCATGCAATGATTTAATGCATCTTGAAATCTGAACATGTGACGGGGAACAACCAAATTGAGCCTTATAAAATAGAAAAACTAAAATTTTAAGATAAACCCTATAAACCGAAAAGGAGGGAGTACGTATGAAGACTGACTATCATCAAGAGCATATAACGCATTAAGAATATAACAACCCATATGCGAAACCGGACAGATTTGACCCCTTTCTAAAACTTCAGCACAAAATGTTTTCAATAACTGCAAATACTACACAAAATGACTTCTTGCATAACCTCCTAGGATGGGACGCCATGCTAGATTGAAGGCAGCTACGTCTACCAAGAGCATCATGTTATCTTGAATCTATCATTGACCCCCCTCGGCCAACGTGTCATGCTATCTAGCATGTCGTCCCGAGTCTGGATGTTATGAAAATGGTAATTTTGTGAAATATTTTCAGATACGGTTCATTTTACGCTGGAGTTTACGATAAGAGTCAAATATGTCCATTTTCACAAGCCATCTTTGGGCTATCTTGAGGATCTGTGAGATTTGCACTGGATGATCAATAGAAGGTATGATGAGAAGCCTCTTCTTTATCCAGACTATGATAGTATAAGATTTGAAAGGAGGTCATGTTGCATTCATGCTTTATTATTCATACACATTTAAACTATTACAATAGGAGATAAACATACTTCTCTGACATTCTAATTCGGTAAAAAAATAGATTGATTGTGTCATCTTTTGCCCTCTGACATTAAGAAATTTAAGAATTACTCAAAGCATTGTTTTTACTAAGAGTTGAAAATACCACATTCCCATTCAATATTGGATATGCAAGGAAATTATGATCTTCCACAAATACATACTTATGACAATTTGTATGCAACTATCATCTTGCAAGAATGTGCACATAAATCAAATCAAGTGGCAAAATCCAAAATGCCCGGATCTATCATCATCTCACAGCAACATGATATAGACAAATCTAGGTATTACTTGTTCATGTTTGCTGAGTTGTCAGAAAATGTCTTGCTTCTAAAAAAATTCATCTGGGATGGGGGGGGGGGCACGGCCCCCTCAGCTCTTTACATAGCTCCGCCGAATAATTCTGTTTTTTGTAGCAACAAACAATGAGGGGCCGAATCGGTGTAAGATTTTATGTTTGGATTTAGTTTACACGTGTATAATACCGGCCACACCGTGACTTCCAGCTAAAAAAACGAGTAGAAAATATATTTTAATGTTGCCATATACTAAAAAAAACTCATTCTTGTCCATTACCTTGAGAAACATTTGAGATCTAAAAATAATACACTGCAATAAATTGACCATTCTGATAATCTCCATGGACCTGCAAGCACCATTGAGTACGGTCACACAAACAATTCAAAAATACATAGAAGGACCAGGGGGGAGAGAATAGCAGGAGAGGTGAAGTGAGGAGCTGGAAGAAAGAGCTGCAACCAGAAAGAAGGAAGAGGTAGTCCAACGATGCATCCTCCTCCCCGGCTGCAGCGACTCTTCAATGGTGAGCTTCCATCCACTCTCCCATGCAGCGCGTCAGCCTATGAATTACTGTGTTGTCTCGGGGCAAATGGTGAGCGTTGAAAACTTGAGCATCATTAGCCCAATTCAAGAGTAGAAAACAGAGAACAAATTTGAACCATTTTGAATACCACGACAGAGTCTCTCAATCATTTCTTTGCGAGAGTCTCTCAATGGTAAATACTTAGGATTGTGGCGAAGATTCATTGAAGCAGTCGTTGCCTAGGTTTAAATTTGATTGGGCACCATGGAAGTAATATGGTTGCTTGACATGGTTGCCTATGTTGCAACCTGGAGCGCCACGCTTTAGCTTAAAGGGGGATTAATTGTGTTCCCCTACCGCTGATATGTAAAATCCCTCTTCTTGATGTTCTATCTCTCGTACATTGTGATGCTTTGGCTGTTTTTGTAGATGAGGCTCATGCACTTGTCTTCAATGAAACATATGTGTACCCAAGCTGAGTGAGTGAAGGCTCTAGCTTGACCTACTAGTTGTTTGCTATCAATAAATAACTAGCTGATAATATGCTATGCTTACTCTCCTAGCACTAAAGCTATCGAGAAGTGATGCAACAAAGGTTGTTGAAGGTCAGGCTCCGTCAAACAGAGAAATCAGTCTTCAGAAAAACATTGAACCTAACTTATACAGGAGTTGGTAATAAAGTGTAAACGTTGAGTAAGAAATTGCCATAGGCCGGCATGAACAGGAAGAAAGACTTCTAGCAATCGGAATAGGAATGTGCAATCCTAGTAAAAGCGTGTTCAGTCGAAGATAGGAGGATTCCTTTGATCCATAGCGTCATCTAATAGACTTCCTACTTACTTTGTCAATTGCTCTTTATCGCTGAACAGAAGGGAAATTTCATGAGATAGATGAAAAACAATGAATATCAATCGAGAAAAAGCTTAAATAGACACAACTCGTAACAGATAGGATCGAAAGGGTGTGTCAAGAGCGGGGGGGGGGGGGGGGGGGGGCTGAATAGACACTACAATGCCCAATTAGCAGTTTTAATGTTTTCTGACTTTGAGGCAGATTTTGGCACAAGCTAGGTAACAAAAACATCCTACACATGCATATCTAGAGTATGGGCAAAGTAATGATCATGCAAGTGCAGATAATTAGGGAGTAGAATTTGAGAGATTCGCAAATGATGGTTGACATAGCAAATTTTGGACCCATGGTTCTGATAGGTAGTGCTATCGTACATCCACATTGATGGAGGCTTCAATCTCAAGGATATCAATGATCTCAAGGATAACGGTTGTGAGATTCCACGAAGGAACTGAGTCCACATAGGGCTCCATCTGAAGGAAATATGCCCTAGAGGCAATAATAAAGTTGTTATTTTATATTTCCTTATTCATGATAAAGGTTTATTATTCATGCTATAATTGTATTGATCGGAAACCTAAATACATGTGTGAATACATAAACAAATACAGTGTCCCTAGTAAGCCTCTACTAGACTAGCTTGTTGATCAAAGATGGTTATGGTTTCCTAACCATAGACATGTGTTGTCATTTGATAACGGGATCACATCATTAGAAGAATGATGTGATGGACTAGACCCACCCGTTAGCTTAGCGTATTGATCGTTCTGTTTTATTGCCATAGCTTTGTTCATGTCAAAATACATATTCCTTCGACTATGAGATTATGCAAACTCCCTAATACCGTAGGAATACCTTGTGTGCTATCAAACATCACAACGTAACTAGGTGATCATAAAGATGCTCTACAGGTATCTCCGAAGGTGTTTATTGAGTTGTCATAGATCGAGATTAGGATTTGGCACTCCGAGTATCGGAGAGGTATCTTTGGGCCCTCTCGGTAATACACATCATAAGCTTGCAAGCAAACGACTAAGGAGTTAGTCATGATGTGATGTATTACAGAACGAGTAAAGAGACTTGCCGGTAACAAGATTGAACTAGGTATGAAGATACCGACGATCGAATCTCGGGCAAGTAACATACCGATGGACAAAGGGAATTACGTATGTTGTCATAATGGTTCGACCGATAAAGATCTTCGTAGAATATGTAGGAACCAATATGGGCATCCAGGTTCCGTTATTGGTTATTGACCGAAGAGGTGTCTCGGTCATGTCTAAATAGTTCTTGAACCCGTAGGGTCCGCACGCTTAACGTTCGTTGACTATATAGTATTATATGAGTTATGTGATTTGGTGACAAAATGTTGTTCGGAGTCCTGGATGAGACCACGGACATGACGAGGAGTCTCGAAATGGTCGATAGGTAAAGATTTATATATAGGAAAATAGTATTCGGACATCAGAAGTGTTTTGGGGGGTACCGGGTACTTATCAGGTCACCGGAAGGGGTTCCGGGCACCCCTAGCAAAAGATATGGGCCTTATGGGCCAAGAGGGGAAACGCACCAGCCACAATGGGCTGGTGCGCCCCCCGTATAGGTCGGCCTAAGGAGAAGAAGGAAAGGGGAGAAGGGAAAGGGGAGAAGGGAAAGGAAAGTGTGGACTAGGATTCCCACTTCCTTCCCTTGGGAAAACATGGCAGGGGGGTGCAGGGCAAGGTAGGCCCCTAGGTGGCCGGCGGCCAGCCCTAGGGCACGCCCTGGCCTCTCCCCTCCCCCTTCCTTCTATATATATGTGGGAGGGGCCGCCTAGCCGTGTTCGGCGCCCCCCTCCCACGTTTACACCCCGATCATATTTTTTGTGGTGCTTAGGCAAAGCCCTGCAGAGATCACTTCACCATCACCATCACCATGCCATCGTGCCGATGGAACTCATCTACTGCCTCGACGTCTTGCTGGATCAAGAAGGTGAGGGACGTCACCAAGCTGAAGTGTGCAGAACTTGGAGGTGTCGTACGTTCATTACTCGATCGGTGGATCATCCAGAAAGTTCGACTACATCAACCGCATTGTGAAACGCTTCCGCTTACGGTCTACGAGGGCACGTAGACACACTCTCCCCTCTCGTTGCAATGCATCTCCTTGATAGATCTTGCGTGTGCGTAATTTTTTTGTTTTCCATGCATCTTTCCCAACACTAGCATCAGAGTCAGGTCTATGCGTAGATGATATGCATGAGTAGAACACAAAGAGTTATGGGCGGTGATAGTCATACTGCTTACCACCAATTTCTTATTTTGATTCAGCGATATTGTGGGATGAAGCGTCCTGGACCAACCTTACATGTCCACGCACATGAGACCGGTTCCACCGACAGACATGCAACTAGTTTTGCATAAAGGTGGCTCATGGGTGTATGTTTCTCCTACTTTAGTTGAATCAAATTTGACTACGGACGGTCCTTGAAGAAGGTTAAAACAGCAAACTTGATGAAACACCATTGTGGTTTTTGCGTAGGTAAGAATGGTTCTTGCTAGAAGCCCATAGCAGCCACGTATAACTTGCAACAACAAACTAGAGGGCGTCTAACTTGTTTTTGCAGGAAATGTTGGGATGTGATATGGTGAAGACATGATGTGCTATACATTATTGTATGAGATGATCATGTTTTGTAAGTTATCGGCAACCGATAGGAGCCTTAGGGTT
The DNA here is from genome assembly GCF_018294505.1 of Triticum aestivum. Taxonomy (NCBI): domain Eukaryota; kingdom Viridiplantae; phylum Streptophyta; class Magnoliopsida; order Poales; family Poaceae; genus Triticum; species Triticum aestivum. Next base: position 669,611,658 of record NC_057810.1, on the reverse strand, counting down.
GTCTCTTTATTGTATGAAATGCAAACGCCATGTAATTGATTTACGTTATCACTGTGCGTTATCGATTGTTGTAGAAGCAATGGTTGGCGATACGACCATGACGCAACGGTGGAGATCAAGGTGTCGAGCCGGTGACAATGGAGATCATGATGATGCTTTGGCGATGGAGATCAAAAGCACAATATGATGATGGCCATATCATGTCACATATTTTGATTGCATGTGATGTTTATCTTTTATGCATCTTATTTTTCTTAGATCGGCGGTAGCATTATAAGATGATCCATTCACTAAATTTCAAGATAAAAGTGTTCTCCCTGAGTATGCACCGTTGCCAAAGTTCGTCGTTTCAAAGCACCACATGATGATCGGGTGTGATAGACTCTATGTTTCGAAGCACATGCAGAATACTTGGGTTAAACTTGACGAGCCTAGCATGTACAAACATGGTCTTGGAACACTGGAGACCGAAAGGTCGAACGTGAGTCATATAGTAGATATGATCAACATAGAGATGTTCACCATTGATGACTACCCCATCTCACGTGATGATCCGACATGGGTTAGTCGATTTGGATCACGTATCACTAGATGACCTGAGGGATGTCTATTTAAGTGAGAGTTCATTAGTAATTTGATTAATTGAAATCAATTTATCATGAACTTAGTCTTATAGTTTTGCATATCTATGTTGTAGATCAATGGCCCGAGCTACCGTTCCCCTGAATTTTAGTGCGTTCCTAGAGAAAGCTAAGTTGAAAGATGATGGTAGCAAGTACACGGACTGGATCCGTAACTTGAGGATTATCCTCATTGCTGCACAGATGAATTATGTCCTTGATGCACCGCTAGGTGAGAGGCCTTCTGCAGGAGCTGAAGCTGATGTTATGAATGTCTATCAAGCTTGATCTAAGGACTACTCTATAGTTCAGTGTGCCATGCTTTACGACCTAGAACCGGGACTTCAAAGACGTTTTAAATCTCATGGAGCATATGAGATGTTCCAAGAGTTGAAGTTAATATTTCACTCAAATGCCCGGGTTGAGAGATATGAAGTCTCCAACAAGTTCTATAGCTGCAAGATGGAGGATAACAGTTCTGTCAGTGGACACATACTCAAAATGTCTGGGTACAATCACTTGACTCAGCTGGGAGATAATCTTCCAATTGATTGTGTTATTGACAGAGTTCTTCAATCACTGCCACCAAGCTAAAAAGGCTTCGTGATGAACTATAATATGCAAGGGATGAATGATACATCTCCAACATATCTATAATTTTTGATTGTTCCATGCTATTATATTATCCATCTTGGATGTTTTATATGCATTGCTATTTTATATGATTTTTGGGACTAACCTATTAACCTAGAGCCCAGTGCCTACTTCTGGTTTTTCCTTGTTTTTGATTTTCGCAGAATAGGAATATCAAACGGAGTCCAATTGACCTAAAAATTTACGGTGATTTTTTATGGAGAAGAAGAAGCCTTGAAGCAAAAGAGTTGAGCCAGAAGAGTCCTGAGTCAACCACAAGGGTGGAGGGCGCGCCCCCTACCTAGTGGCTGACTCGGGGACCTTCCTGACATGAAACCGACGCCAAAAATTCCTATAAATACAAAAAAAACCTAACAAGAAACTTAGGTCGGGAGTTCCGCCTCCGCAAGCCTTTGTAGCCACCGAAAACCAATTGGGACCCTATTTCGGCACCCTGTTGGAGGGGGGATCCATCACTGGTGGCCATCTTCATCATCCCGGCGTTCTCCATGACGAGGAGGGAGTAGTTTACCCTCGGGGCTGAGGGTATGTACCAATAGATATGTGTTTGATCTCTCTCTCTCTCTCTATCGTGTTCTTGATATGGCACGATCTTGATGTACCGCGAGATTTGCTATTATAGTTGGATTTTATGATGTTTCTCCCCCTCTACCACCTTATAATGGATTGAGTTTTCCCTTTGAAGTTATCTTATCGGATTGAGTCTTTAAGGATTTGAGAACACTTGATGTATGTCTTGCCTGTGCTTATCTGTGGTGACAATGGGATATTCACGCGATCCACTTGATGTATGTTTTGGTGATCAACTTGTGGGTTCTATGACCTTGTGAACTTATGCATAGGGGTTGGCACACATTATCGTCTTGACTCTCCAGTAGAAACTTTGGGGCACTCTTTGAAGTTCTTTGTGTTGGTTTGAATAGATGAATCTGAGATCGTGTGATGCATGTCGTATAATCAAACCCATGGATACTTGTGGTGACATTGGAGTATCTAGGTGACATTAGGGTTTTGGCTGATGTGTCTCTTAAGGTGTTATTTTACTACGAACTCTAGGGCTGTTTGTGACACTTATAGGAATAGCCTAATGGATTGATCAGAAAGAATAATTTTGTGGTGGTTTCGTACCCTACAATAATCTCTTCGTTTGTTCCCCGCTATTAGTGACTTTGGAGTGACTCTTTATTGCACGTTGAGGGATTGTTATATGATCCAAATATGTTATCATTGTTGAGAGAACTTGCACTAGTGAAAGTATGAACCCTAGGCCTTGTTTCGAAGCATTGCAATACCATTTTCGCTAACTTTTGTTACTTGCTACCTTGCTGTTTTTACAATTTCAGATTATAAAAACCTATATCTACCATCCATATTATGCTTGTATCACCATCTCTTCGCCGAACTAGTGCACCTATACAATTTACCATTGTATTGGGTGTGTTCGGGGCACAAGAGACTCTTTGTTATTTGGTTGCAGGGTTGTTTGAGAGAGACCATCTTCATCCTACGCCTCCCATGGATTGATAAACCTTAGGTCATCCACTTGAGGGAAATTTGCTACTATCCTACAAAACTCTGCGCTTGGAGGCCCAACACGAGTCTACAAGAAGAAGGTTGCGTAGTAGACATCAAGCTCTTTTCTAGTGCCGTTGCCGGGGAGGTTAGTGCTTGAAGGTCTATCTTTAGATCTTGCAATCGAATCTTTTAGTTTCTTGTTTTATCACTATTTTAGTTTATAAAAGAAAATTACAAAAAAATGGAATTGAGGTTGCCTCATATGCTTCATCTGTTTAATGTATTTCGTGAAAATAAGGATTCCGATAATTGTGCCAAAGTGTTAAAAGAAGAATGCATTAAAATATTTGGCACTAAGTCTTTGAAAGATGAGCATGACTGCAATGTTGTTAGTGTGAATTCTTTGAATATCCATGATGCCAATGATATGCAAAGCCACACGCTTGGGGATGCTATGCTTGATGAAGATGATATTTTTTGTCCCCCAAGTTTTGATGAGCAAATTTATTATGATGATAACATGCCTCCTACTTATGATGATTATATTGATGGAAGTGGATTTGGAAGGTCTTGATTTTATTTAGTGACGAATCCACTATTTCGGAAGAGGTTCCAATTGATTATGAGAACAAATTTGCTATCTATGATGATTATTGTGATGACATGTATGCTATAAATAATAATGATAAACATGAAACTTGTCATCTTGATTTTAATTTTCAATTGGATTATGCCTCACATGATAGTTATTTTGTTGAGTTTGCTCCCACTACTATTCATGAGAAGAAATTTGCTTATGTGGAGAGTAATACAATTTCTACTTGTGCATCATGAAAAGAATGTTTTATGAGATGGTTATATTGTTGAATTCATTCATGATGCTACTGAAAATTATTATGATGGAGGAATATATGCTTGTTGGAATTGCAATAATATAAAGTTTCCTCTCTATGTGTTGAAAATCTTGAAGTTATGCTTGTTTTTTCCTTCCTATGCCGGTTGATTCTTGTTCCCATAAGTTGTTTGCTCACAAAATCCCTATGCATAGGAAGTGGGTTAGACTTAAAACTGCTAGTCATATTCTTCATGATTGTCTCTTTGTGTTTCAATTCTTATCTTTTATGTGAGCATCGTTGAACTCATCATGCCTAGCTAAAAAGGCATTAAAGAAAAGAGCTTGTTGGGAGACAACCCAATATTTAACCTTATTGTTTTTGTGTGCTCACATGATTATGCTACTGTAGTAATCATGTTTTATAGCTATTGTTTCAATAAAATGCCAAGTAAATACTTTGGGATAGTGTGGATGATAGTTGACTTGATTCTGTGCAAAAATAGAAACTTTTGCGCCCAGTACAAGAAATTTAAAAATTCACTAGAACGTGCTTTTGATATGAATTTTTTAGAAAAGATTGATATATAAATTTCCTAGATTGTCCTCATTTTTCAGATTTTTTGGAGTTACAGAAGTATGGAAAGTTCCCAGATTACTACAGACTATTCTGTTTTCTATGTGTTGTTTGCTTATTTTGATGAATCTATGAGTAGTATCGGAGGGTATGAACCATGGAGAAGTTGGAATACAGTAGATATAACACCAATATGAATTTAGAATGAATTCACAACAGTACCTAAGTGGTGATTTATTTTCTTATACTAACGGAGCTCATAAGATTTTCTGTTGAGTTTTGTGTTGTGAAGTTTTCAAGTTTTGGGTAAAATTTTGATGGACTACAGAATAAGGAGTGTCAAGAGCCTAAGCTTGGGGATTCCCAATGCACCCCAAGGTAATATTCAAGGACAACTGATATGTCTCCAACGTATCTATAATTTTTGATTGTTTCATGCTATTATATTACCCTTTTGGATGTTTATGGGCTTTACTTTACACTTTTATATCATTTTTGGGACTAACCTACTAACCGGAGGCCCAACCCGTATTGCAGTTTTTTTGCCTATTTCAGTGTTTCAAAGAAAAGGAATATCAAACAGAGTCCAAACGGAATGAAACCTTCCGGAGCGATCTTTTTGGAACAAATGCAATCCAGAGGACTTGGAGTGCAAGTCAAGAAGCAATCGAGGAAGCCACGAGGGTGGAGGGCGCCCCCCTACTAGGCGCCCCCCTGTCTCGTGGGCCCCTCGGGCATCCATCGACATACTTCTTCCTCCTATATATACCCACGTACCCCGAAAACATCAGAAGCGACAACGAAAAACTATTTCCACCATCATAACCTCCTGTATCCGTGAGATCCCATCTTGGAGCCTTCGCCGATGCTCCGCCAAAGGGGGAATCGACCATGGAGGTCTTCTACATCAACACCATAGCCTCTCCGATGAGTTGTGAGTAGTTTACCACAGACCTTCGGGTCCATAGTTATTAGCTAGATGGCTTCTTATCTCTCTTTGAATCTCAATACAAAGTTCTCCTTGATCTTCTTGGAGATCTATTCGATGTAACTCTTTTTGCGGTGTGTTTGTCGAGATCCGATGAATTGTGGGTTTATGATCAAGTTTATCTATGATACGTATTTGAATCTCCTCTGAATTCTTTTATGTATGATTAAGTTATCTTTGCAAGTCTCTTCGAATTATCAGTTTGGTTTGGCCTACTAGATTGATCTTTCTTGCAATGGGAGAAGTGCTTAGCTTTGGGTTCAATCTTGCGGTGTCCTTACCCAGTGACAGCAGGGGTAGCAAGACACGTATTGTATTGTTTCCATCGAGGATAAAAAGATGGGGTTTATATCATATTGCATGAGTTTATCCCTCTACATCATGTCATCTTTCTTAATGCGTTACTCTGTTCTTTATGAACTTAATGCTCTAGATGCATGCTGGATAGTGGTCGATGTGTGGAGTAATAGTAGTAGATGCAGGCAGGAGTCGGTCTACTTGTCACGGACATGATGCCTATATACATGATCATGCCTAGATAATCTCATAATTATTCACTTTTCTATCAATTGCTCGATAGTAATTTGTTCACCCATCGTAATATTTATGCTATCTTGAGAGAATCCACTAGTGAAACCTATGGCCCCCAGGTCTATCTCTTATCATATAAGCTTGCTATCTACTTTTATTTGCATCTTTACTTTTCCAATCTATATCATAAAAATGCCAAAAATATTTATCTTATCATATTATCTCTATCAGATCTCACTTTCGCAAGTGGCCTTGAAGGGATTGACAACCCCTTTATTGCGTTGGTTGCGAGTTCTTGTTTGTTTGTGTAGGTGTGTGGGACTTGTGCGGAGCCTCCTACTGGATTGATACCTTGGTTCTCAAAAACTGAGGGAAATACTTACACTACTATTGCTGCATCACCCTTTCCCCTTCAAGGAAAACCAACGCAAGCTCAACACGTAGCAAGACGGATTTCTGGCGCCGTTGCCGGGGAGGTCTTCTCTCAAGTCAAGACATACCAAGTACCCATCACAAACTCATCTCCCTCGCATTTGTATTATTTTCCATTTGCCTCTCGTTTTCCTCTCCCCCACTTCACCCTTGCCGTCTTATTCGCTCTCTCTTTCCCAATCTCCTCTCTTTTCCATTTGCCTTCTCGTTGCAATGTCCGAATCAAAAAGATCTAAGGGTCCTTTCTAGGGTTTTAGTACCTTGGATAGTCCCTCTATCCTCTCTAAGCCCATAAATAATGATGCTATGGAAAGACCCACCGGGGTCACCAATGAGAGCTTGAATAATTTTGATGAAGATGACTCCAGAATTTTTCGTTATTTACTTGATGAGTCTTTAAAAGATGCTTGGGATAGGTTACTAAGAATTCGGGCTAGCTATGTGCCGCAGTATCAAATTGAAGTTTACCTAAAAAGTTTCTATGTTGGCTTACCCACTTCTTTCAAGCAAGTTCTAGATTCTATTTTTGAAGGGGGTTTTCTTGAGGGGGATGCTATAGATACCTATGAAAAAATGAACACTATATTTGGGCATCCTATGAATGATAAGGTTGAATCTACCACTCTCTTATGCTTTTATCAAAATGAAATTATCAAAGAAATGAAGGATAGCTTAGACGCAAATTTCTGTAACGTGCTTAATATCACTTCAACCATTAATGGCAATTTGCTTTCCCAAAATAGAAGAATGAATGCCATAGAAAGGAAATTCTTCCTTTCCTTTCCAAGTGCCAAAGATGGCACTACTTAGATCTATCCTCGCTTTTATGCCTAGCTAGGGGCGTTAAACGATAGCGCTAGTTGGGAGGCAACCCAATTTTATTTGTCTTTTTTATTTTTGTTTTTGTTTAGTAATAAATTTTGCATCTACCTTCTGTTTATATGTGTTTTCATGTTTTATTTAGTGTTTGTGCCAAGTAGAACCTATAGGATAACCTATGGTGATAGTTAATTTGATTCTGCTGAAAAACAGAAACTTTGCGCTCACGAGAAAAAATTCAATAAATCACAGAATCGTGATTTTGCATTTATTCTTTTTTCTATAGATCAATAGAGAAATTACCCAGGACTTCCTATTTTGGTAGGAGTTTTAGAGTTCCAGAAGTATTCGAAAGTTACAGATTGCTATAGACTGTTCTATTTTTCACAGATTCCGCCTTTCGTGTGTTGTTTGCTTATTTTGATGCATCTATGGCTAGTAAGTAAGGGTATGAACCATAGAGAACTTGGAATAAAGTAGGTTTAACACCAATATCAATAAAGAATGAGTTCATTACAGTACCTTATGTGGTGGTTTTTCTTTCTTTCACTAACGGAGCTTTTGAGATTTCCTGTTGAGTTTTGTGTTTTGAAGTTTTCAAGTTTTGGGTAAAGATTTGATGGACTATGGAATAATGAGTGGCAAGAGCCTAAGATTTGGGATGCCCATGGCACCCCAAGATATTCAAGAATAGCCAAAAGCCTAAGCTTGGGGATGCCCCGGAAGGCATCCCCTCTTTCGTCTTCGTTTATCGGTAACTTTACTTGGAGCTATATTTTTATTTGCCACATGATATGCGTTTTGCTTGGAGCGTCTTGTATGATATTAGTCTTTGATTTTTAGTTTACCACAATCATCCTTGCTGTACACACCTTTTGGGAGAAACCCACTTGATTGGAATTTATTAGAATACTCTATGTGCTTCACTTATATCTTTTGAGCTATATAGTTTTTGCTCTAGTACTTCACTTATATCTTTTAGAGCACGGCGGTGGCTTAATTTTGTAGAAATTGTTAATCTCTCATGCTTCACTTATATAATTTTGAGAGTCTTTTAGAACAGCATGGTATTTGCTATGGTTATAAAATTGGTCCTAGAATGATGGGCATCCAAGTTGGGTATAATAAAAACTATCATAGAAAGTGAATTGGATGCTATGATCAATTTGATACTTGATAATTGTTTTGAGATATGGAGGTAGTAATATTAGAGTCATGCTAGTTGGGTGATTATGAATTTAAAGAATGCTTGTGTTGAAGTTCGCAAGTCCCTAGCATTCACGTATGGTGAAAGTTGTGTAATAAATTTGAAACATGAGGTGTTCTTAGATTGTGCATCCTTATGAGTGGCGGTCGGGGATGAGCGATGGTCTTTTCCTACCAATCTATCCCCCTAGGAGCATGCGCGTAGTGCTTGGTTTTTGATGACTTGTAGATTTTAGCAATAAGTATATGAGTTCTTTTTTGACTAATGTTGAGTCCATGAATTATACGCATTCTCACCCTTCCATCATTGCTAGCCTCTTCGGTACCGTGCATTGCCCTTTCTCACCTTGAGAGTTGGTGCAAACTTCGCCGGTGCATCCAAACCCTATGATACGATACGCTCTATCACACATAAACCTCCTTATATCTTCCTCAAAACAGCCACCATACCTACCTATTATGGCATTTCCATAGCCATTCCGAGATATATTGCCATGCAACTTTCCACCATTCCGTTCATCCTCATGACACACATCATAATTGTCATATTGCCTTGCATGATCATGTAGTTGACATCGTATTTGTGGCAAAGCCACCATGCATAATTTTTCATACATGTCACTCTTGATCCATTGCCCATCCCGGTACACCGCCGGAGGCATTCATATAGAGTCATATCTTGTTCTAGTATCGAGTTGTAATTCATGAGTTGTAAATAAATAGAAGTGTGATGATCATTATTATTAGAGCATTGTCCCCAAATAAAAAAAGGAAAGGCCAAATAAAAAATCCAAATAAAAAAAGAAAGACCAAATAAAAAAAGGAAGACCCAAAAATAAAAAAAATAAAAATAAAAAGGGGGCAATGTTACTATCTTTTTCCACACTTGTGCTTCATAGTAGCACCATGTTCTTCATATAGAGAGTCTCATATGTTGGCACTTTTATTTACTAGTGGGAATTTTTCATTATAGAACTTGGCTTGCATATTCCTACGATGGGCTTCCTCAAAATGCCCTAGGTCTTTGTGATCAAGCAAGTTAGATGCACACCCACTAGTTTCTTTTGTTGAGCTTTTTATAGCTCCGGTGCATCCGTTGCATAGAAATCCCTACTCCTCATGTTGACTTCAATTGAGGGGCATCACCATAGCCCATTGATTTTCCTCGTCAATATGAGACTTTCTCCTTTTTTGTCTTCTCCACACAATCCCCATCATCATATTCTATTCCACCCATAGTGCTATATCCATGGCTCATGCTCATGTATTGTGTGAAAGTTGAAAAAGTTTGAGATTATTGAAGTACGAAACAATTGCTTGGCTTGTCATCGGGGGGGGGGGGGCAAGATGGGAGCATTTTTGTGTGACGAAAATGAAGCATGACCTAACTATATGATTTTGTAGGGATGAACTTTCTTTAGCCATGTTATTTTGAGAAGACATGATTACTTTGATTAGTATGCTTGAAGTATTACTATTTCTTATGTCAATATGAACTTTTATTTTGAATCATTTGGATCTGAACATTCATGCCACAATAAAGAAAATTACATTGCAAATTATGCTAGGTAGCATTCCACATCAAAAATTCTGTTTTTATCATTTACCTACTCGAGGACGAGCAGGAATTAAGCTTGGGGATGCTTGATACGTCTCCAACGTATCTATAAGTTTTGATTGTTTCATGCTATTATATTGCCCGTTTTTGATGTTTATGGGCTTTAATTTACACTTTTATATCATTTTTGGGACTAACCTACTAACCGGAGGCCCAGCCCGTATTGCTATTTTTTTTTGCCTATTTTAGTGTTTCGAAGAAAAGGAATATCAAACGGAGTCCAAACGGAATGAAACCTTCGGGAGCGATCTTTTTGGAACAAACGCAATCCAGGGGACTTGGAGTGCAAGTCAAGAAGCAATCAAGGAAGCCACGAGGGTGGAGGGCGCCCCCCTACTGGGTGCGCCCCCTGTCTCGTGGGCCCCTCGGGTGTCCACCGGCATACTTCTTCCTCCTATATATATCCACGTACCCCGAAAACATCAGAAGCAATGACGAAAAACTATTTCCACCATCGTAACCTTCTATATCCGCGAGATCCCATCTTGGAGCCTTCGCCGGTGCTCCGTTGAAGGGGGAATTGACCATGTAGGGCTTCTACATCAACACCATAGCCTCTCCGATGAGTTATGAGTAGTTTACCACAGACCTTCGGGTCCATAGTTATTAGCTAGATGGCTTCTTCTCTCTCTTTGAATCTCAATACAAAGTTCTCCTTGATCTTCTTGGAGATCTATTCGATGTAACTCTTTTTGCGGTGTGTTTGTCGAGATCCGATGAATTGTGGGTTTATGATCAAGTTTATCTATGCGAAATATTTGAATCTCCTCTGAATTCTTTTATGTATGATTAAGTTATCTTTGCAAGTCTCTTCGAATTATCAGTTTGGTTTGGCCTACTAGATTGATCTTTCTTGCAATGCGAGAAGTGCTTAGCTTTGGGTTCAATCTTGCGGTGTCCTTTCCCAGTGACAGCAGGGGCAGCAAGGCACATATTGTATTGTTGCCATCAAGGATAAAAAGATGGGGTTTATATCATATTGCATGAGTTTATCCCTCTACATCATGTTATCTTTCTTAATGCGTTACTTTGTTCTTTATGAACTTAATACTCTAGATGCATGCTGGATAGCGGTCGATGTGTGGACTAATAGTAGTAGATGCAGGCAGGAGTCGGTCTACTTACCATGGACGTGATGCCTATGTACATGATCTTGCCTAGATAATCTCATATTTATTCTCTTTTCTATCAATTGCTCGACAGTAATTTGTTCACCCACCGTAATATTTATGCTATCTTGAGAGAAGCCACTAGTGAAACCTATGGCCCCCGGGTCTATCTCTTATCATATAAGCTTGCTATCTACTTTTATTTAAATCTTTACTTTTCCAATCTATATCATAAAAATGACAAAAATATTTATCTTATCATATTATCTCTATCAGATCTCACTTTTGCAAGTGGCCTTGAAGGGATTGACAACCCCTTCTTTGCGTTGGTTGCGAGTTCTTGTTTTTTTGTGTAGGTGTGTGGGACTTGTGAGGAGCCTCCTACTGGATTGATACCTTGGTTCTCAAAAACTGAGGGAAATACTTACGCTACTATTGCTGCATCACCCTTTCCTCTTCAAGGAAAACCAACGCAAGCTGAAGACGTAGCAACAACTAAGGGCCTAAGCTTTGGGATGCCCGGATGGCATCCCCTCTTTCGTCTTCGTTCATCAGTAACTTTACTTGGAGCTATATTTTTATTCACCACATGATATGTTTTGCTTGGAGCGTCATTTTCTTCTATTTATATTTGCTTGTTGTTATTAAGAGACATGTTTTATATCTTTTACCATGCTTATTTTACAAGTCTATATGTTGTTGTTTTGAAAATAGAAAGTTTAATATTATGTTTTGAATATTGGTGAATAGTCAGAACATGATAAAATCTTGAAATTTTGACACAATGAGTAACAATAAATTTTCTACAGTGTGGTAATTTTTCAGAATTTTTGGAGTCAGGAATGTATGATTCCTCTTGCATTTTTTATAAACGGTTTTGTTTAGACAGATTGCCGTTATGTTTGCATATGTTTGCTTGTTTAATGATTCTATTTGAGGATAGGAGTGTTAAATATGCAGAGGCATTTAGTAGGAAATATCAAATAATAATTTTAGTGATTTGCTACAGTAGATAATGATAAGGTTATTGCGTTGATTTATACTAACTTATCTCACGAGTTGTTGTTGAGTTTTGTGTGGATGAAGTTTTTAAGATTTAGGGAAACGTGATATAAAAGGAATTAAGGAGACAAAAAAGCTCAAGCTTGGGGATGCCCAAGGCATCCCTAATTAATATTTCAAGAAGTATCAAGCATCTAAGCTTGGGGATACCCCGGTTGGCATCCCACCTTTCTTCTTTAACAACTATCGGTCAGTTTTGGTTGAGCCTAAGTTTTTGCTTCTTTACATGATATGTGTTATCCTTGCAATTTTATTTTATTTTGTTTTGCTTTCTGTTTGAATAATATCCCAAGATCTTAAATTCTTAAATGTGAGTCTTCACATAGTTGCATAATTTTTTGACTACTCATTGATCTTCACTTATATCTTTTGGAGTGGTTTGTCATTTTAGTGCTTCACTTATATATTTTCAGAGCACGGCGGTAGTTTTATTTTAAAGAAATTGTTGAACTCTCATGCTTCACTTATATCATTTTGAGAGTCTTTAAATAGTATGATAATTTGCTTTGGTTATGAATTTAGTCCTAATATGATAGGCATCCAAGAGGGATATAATAAAAACTTTCATATAAATTGCATTGAATACTATGAGAAGTTTGATTCCTTATGATTGTTTTGAGATAAGATGGTGATACTAGAGTCATGCTAGCGAGTAATTGTGAATTTGAGAAATACTTGTGTTAAAGTTTGTGATTCCCATAGCATGCGCGTATGGTGAACCGTTACGTGATGAAGTCGGAGCATGATTTATTTATTGATTGTCTTCCTTATGAGTGGCGGCCGGGGACGAGCGATGGTCTTTTCCTACCAATCTATACCCCTAAGAGCATGTGTGTAGTACTCTGTTTCGATAACTAATAGATTTTTGCAATAAGTATGTGAGTTCTTTATGAATAATGTTGAGTCCATGGATTGTACGCACTCTCACCCTTCCACCATTGCTAGCCTCTCTTGTGCCGCACAACTTTCGCTAGTACCATACACCCACCATATACCTTCCTCAAAACAGCCACCATACCTACCTATTATGGAATTTCCATAGCCATTCCGAGATATATTGCCATGCAATTTTCCACCGTTCCGTTATTATGACATGCTTCATCATTGTCATATTGCTTTGCATGATCATGTAGTTGACATCGTATTTGTGGCAAAGCCAGCTTTCATAATTCTTTCATACATGTCACTCTTGATTCATTGCACATCCCGGTACACCGCCAAAGGCATTCACATAGAGTCATATTTTAATTCTTGAGTTGTAAGGAAATAAAAGTGTGATGATTGAGGGAGTCCTAGATTAAGGGGTATCCGGACAGCCGGACTGTATACTTTGGTCGGACTGTTGGACTATGAAGATACAAGATTGAAGACTTCGTCCCGTGTTCGGATGGGACTCTCCTTTGCGTGGAAGGCAAGCTTAGCGATTCGGATGTTTAGAACTCCTTCTCTATAACTGACTCTGTGTAACCCTAGCCCCCTCAGGTGTCTATATAAACCGGAGGGTTTAGTCCGTATGACAACAACAATCATAATCATAGGCTAGCTTCTAGGGTTTAGCCTCTATGATCTCGTGGTAGATCAACTCTTGTAATACTCATATCATCAAGATCAATCAAGCAGGAAGTAGGGTATTACCTCCATCGAGAGGGCCCGAACCTGGGTAAACATCATGTCCCCAGCCTCCTGTTACTTTTAGCCTTAGACGCACAGTTCGGGACCCCCTACCCGAGATCCGCCGATTTTGACACCGACATTGGTGCTTTCATTGAGAGTTCCACTGTGTCGTCGCAATAAGGCTTGATGGCTCCTTCAATCATCTTCAACGAGGCGGTCCAAGGGGAGGTTTTCCTTCCCGGACAGATCTTCGTATTCGGCAGCTTCGCACTGCGGGCCAATTCACTTGGCCATCTGGAGCAGATCGACAACTACGCCCCTAGCTATCAGGTCAGGTTTGTAAACCTAAAATCCACTGCCGACATCTGCAGAGACTTGATCTTCAGCGGATTCGAGCCCATGTCAGGTGCCCCGGACAGTCCCGACGAGCATGACCTAGATCTTCCATCGCACCTGCGGCTGCTCCGGGAAACAATCCGGAGCAGATTGTGCCATCCGAGGACGGGTGGATGGACCCCGCCACGGAGGTAGCACACTCATTGGCCTTGGAGCCGAACACTTCTCCCACCTCCTATGAGGAAGGTACCACCGGACCCTCGGACTCGTCTCCGGCTATAGGATCTGAACCGCGTACACCCGTGCCTATGGAATACGATTGGGCACCGATCATGGAGTTCACCTCCGTGGATATCTTTCAGCACTCGCCCTTTGGCGACGCGCTAAACTCATTAAGGTCTCTCTCTATGTCAGGAGACCCTTGGCCGAACTATGTCCGGCTCAAGTGGGAAACGGACGACGAAGAAATTCAGCAACCACCCGCCACCCACTTAATAGCCACTGTCGATGACCTAACCGACGTGCTCGACTTCGACTCCGAAGACATCGATGGTATGGACGACGATGCAGGAGAAGAACAGGAACCACCGCCTATCTGGCGCTGGACAGCCACCTCATCATATGACATATATATGGTGGACACCCCCAAAGAAAGCAATGGCAATGAGGCGACGGAGGATAAACCCCCAGAAAAGCAATCTAGGCACCAGTGTCATAGAGGCCGCTCCAAGCCCCGCCATGGAAAAAATAATGGTACCGGCACAATAGATGACAACAGTCCGGATGATGCCAAAGACGAAAACAATCCTGCCGATCCAGGCTTCGAGTAGGCCGTGCAGGAAGATGGGCAAACTAGCCCTAAGGAACAGACAACAGATGGGGAATCAGAGGATGATAATTACATGCCTCTATCTGAAGACAAGGTGAGCCTTGGCAACGACGAATTCATCGTGCCCAAGGACCCCGTCGAGCAGGAGCACTTCAAGCGCCGGCTTATGGCCACTTCAAAAAGCCTGAAGAAAAAGCAGCAACAACTTCAAGCTGATCAAGATCTGCTAACTGATAGATGGACCAAGCTCCTGACCGCCGAGGAATACGGACTCGAGCGCCCTACAAAAAGTTACCCAAAGCGCAGGTTGCTACCTCAAATCGAGGAGGAGGCATTAAAGCCCACACTACCAGCGCATGATGTGGCTGACCGGCCACCCCGTGGCCGGGACAAAGCGGCTTTCAAGCCCGAAGTCCAGACCGCACCCCGTCGCCAAACAAGCAAAAACACGCAGGCCAGGGGCTACACGAAGGACCTGCGATATGTATTGAAAAACAAAGCAGGACAGTCAAGATCAATCTACGAATCGCGGGGGCGCGCCATAATACGCGACGATGACCGTCACGCCGGACACACTAAACAAAAGTCCGGCCGGGCCGAATACAACAGACCAGTCTCATTCGAACTGTGTCGCGACGTAGCCCAGCATAGAGGCGCCGCACACCCCCTATGCTTCACTGACGAAGTAATCGATCATGAATTCCCCGAAGGGATTAAACCCGTAAACATTGAATCCTATGATGGTACTACAGACCCCGCGGTATGGATAGAAGTTTCTTCCTACACATTCATATGGCCCGCGAAGATGATCTACACGCCATCAAGTACCTTCCACTAAAACTCAAGGGACCAGCTCGGCATTGGCTGAATAGCTTGCCGGCAAACTCCATCGGGAGTTGTGAGAAACCTGGCAGACGCATCACTTGACAACTTTCAGGGCACTTATGTGCGACCACCGGATGCTGATGACCTAAGTCACATAACACAACAGCCCGGAGAGTCAGCCAGGAAATTTTGGACACGGTTCCTGACTAAAAAGAACCAAATTGTCGACTGTCCGGATGCCGAAACCCTAGCGGCCTTTAAGCATAACACCCGTGATGAGTGGTGTAACACCCGGATGTAACTTTCCATCTTTGTAACTCCAACTCTTGCCATTTTCGGCTATGTGTTATGATATTCCTCCGTGGTTGGGTTTTTGTCTTTTGTTTTGCATTTTATTCATGTCATGCATCTCATATCATGTCATCATGTGCATCTCATTTGCATACGTGTTCGTCTCATGCATCCGAGCATTTTCCCCGTTGTCCGTTTTGCAATCCGACACTCCCACATGCACCGGCGCACCCCTCTTGTCTCTTTTCGTGTGCAGGTGTTAAATGTTCTTGGAATGGACCGAGGCTTGCCAAGTGGCCTTGGTAGACCACCAGTAGACCACCTGTCAAGTTTCGTGTCATTTGGAGCTCGTTTGATACTCCAACGGTTAACCGCATAACCGCAAAGGCCTCTTTTGGGTTGCAGCCCAACACCCCTCCAAAACAGCCCAATAACCCATCTAAGTCACTTCCATGCTCTCCGTCGTCGGATCACGATCGTGTGGGCGAAAACTACACTCCATTTGGAGTCTCCTAGCTTCCTCTACCTACAAATATGTCCTTCCCGTCCAAATCCGGATCAAAACCCTAGTCTCCCCTTCCTCCGCGCGCCGGACACGTCCGCCTGGCGCCGGACGCGTCCGCCGCCGCGCCCCAGCCTCTCGCAGCCGCCACGTGGCGCGCCGCCGCCTCCCACCACCGAAGCCCGCCGGGCCCGAGGCGCACCCTCGCAGCCCGCACCGCGCCGCCCCGAAGCCCGCGCCCCGCCGCCCGGCCCTCCGCCTCCGTCGCCCCGCGGTTCGCCCGCGCACCGCCGCCCGGCCCCGCCTCCGCCGCGCCTGCCGCCGCCCTGGTTGCCGCCCGGCCCCACCTCCGCGTCGCCGCCCCAGATCCGGCAAGGCGCTGCCCGACCCAGCTCGTCCCCGTCCTCCTCCGGCCGTCTTCCTCCCCTCCAGCACCATCTCCGGCGAGGAACTCCGGTGAACCTCGAACCTCGTGCCAGATCCAGATATGGAATATCAGGGTTGACCTCGTTTTTCTCCAAGTCTGCAGCATTTTTATGACATGTTCATCTCATCATAACTCCGTCATCGTAACTCCGTTTCATGCGCATAATATATCAAACTGTTCATCAGGACGTGCTCTTCATTTTGTTCCATTGGGCCATGTTCATTTGAGGTCATCTAGATGCCTGAATCTCTATTGAAAGAGTGCTATATGATGTTAGTTTCTGATTCTTAACAGAATGTGTGCATTTGTCATTTTTGCTACATTTATTGTGTGCATCTTATGTGCATGAGCTCTATAGGTGTTTTGTTCTATGCCATACCATATTTACAGAGGTGCTTGCCATGTATTTTTGTGATCAGTTTGGTGACTAGCACAAACATGCAAACTAGGACTCGTGATGTTGCTGATTTTAGTCCTTGTTCTGCTGTTATTTTGGTGCCATGTAAATATGATGCTACAGAGAGATCCATGCATATTTTGAGATACTTCAGTAAATATGTTTTGTACATATGGTTATGAGCTATCCATTCATGCCCTTATTTGCAATTATGGAGTAGCCTAGCATGTCATTTTTGTGCTGTACTTTTGCTACAAAATGTTTCCTGGCAGATTGTTTACATGTTATTCAATTTTGCCAAGGTTGTTGTAGTTGATCCTTGCATGCTATGAACTGGTTCTTGCCATGGATAGCTTCATAAACATGTCTTCTTGCTGATGCTATGCTTATCTTGTCATTCAATGACTTGTGGTGAGTGAATCAAGCTCAGGAAGATGCCTTCATAATTTTGTCAATGCCATGCCCTGTTTGCTGAATCTGTTAATGAAACTTGCTATGTTTACATGGGTGCCATAATTTCTTCTGATCCTTTTTGGCTCATGGTCAGTAAGGGACTTTTGTTCTATGCTTTGAGTAGAATCATGGCATGTCTTGTTTTGATATTATAAGTTCCTGTAGCATGTTGATTGCTTGCTCTGAACATTGCTACCTGATGCTGTTTATGCCATGTCCAACCTGATATCTTTTGCGCTTTTGTCATGCTTGTTTGAACCTGCTATTATGTGATTTAACCGTAGCTCAGTGTTCCTCTTTTGTCAAGCATCTCCTGTATATCACTGCCATATGCTTTTTTTATTATGTTGGGGTGCTGTAGCATAGTTTCTTGTTGCATGCTAACTAGCATCGTGCTGTTAATCGCAGAATTGTGTCATTCTTGTTTTGCTTGCCATTTGCAAACCGTGCATCCGTTCCCGGTGATCTTTATATCAATTTCAACCGAAATCATATCATCTTTCCAGTGGCATACTTGGTTTGCCGAGTTGATGCCTTGTTCATCATTTTCCCTTCCGGAGCCCGCATATGCATTGCATATCACATCTCGCATATCATAGCATGTATTGCATCATGTTGCTTGTGCATTGCTCCATGTTTGATTGTGGTTCCATTGCTTGTGTTCTTGCTTTGGGTAGAGCCGGGAGACGAGTACGTGAACGAGGAACCTGTTGAGAATGCTTACGAGGATCAATCCTTCGACAACTCTGAGAACCTTGCAGGCAAGATGACCATACCTTCGATATCACTTCTATCTTTGCTTTGCTAGTTGCTCGCTCTATCGTTATGTTAGCTCTACCTGCCACTGTTTATCATGCCTCCCATATTGACATGTCAAGCCTCTAACCATCCTGTCCTAGCAAACCGTTGTTTGGCTTTGTCACTGCGTTTGCTCAACCCCTCTTATAACGTTGCTAGTTGCAGGTGAAGATGAAGTTGTTCCTGGTAGGAACATGGATATTTTTGGGATATCACAATATCTCCTGTTTAATTTAATGCACCTTTTATACTTGGAAAAGGGTGGAAGGCTCGGCCTTATGCCTGGTGTTTTGTTCCACTCTTGCCGCCCTAGTTTCCGTCATATCGGTGTTATGTTCCTTGATATTGTGTTCCTTACGCGGTTGAGTGATTTATGGGACCCCCTTGTCAGTTCGCTTTGAATAAAACCCCTCCAGCAAGGTCCAACCTTGGTTTTACCATTTTCCACCTATACCTTTTTCCCTTGGGTTTTCGCGAGCCCGAGGGTCATCTTTATTTTAGCCCCCCCCCGGGCCAGTGCTCCTTCGAGTGTTGGTCCGAACCGAGCAACCTGCGGGGCCACCTCAGGGAAACTTGAGGGTTGGTTTTACTCGTAGCTTGACTTATCCGGTGTGCCCTGAGAACGAGATACGTGCGACTCCTATCGGGATTTGTCGGCACATCGGGCGGCTTTGCTGGTCTTTTTTTACCATTGTCGAAATGCCTTGCGAACCGGGATTCCGAGACTGATCGGGTCTTCCCGGGAGAAGGTATACCCTTTGTTGACCGTGAGAGCTTATGATGGGCTAAGTTGGGACACCCCTGCAGAGTATATTATCTTTCGAAAGCCGTGCCCGCGGTTATGAGGCAGATGGGAATTTGGTAATGTCCGGTTGTAGATAACTTGACACTTGACTTCATTAAAATGCATCAACCGCGTGTGTAGCCGTGATGGTCTCTTCTCGGCGGAGTCCGGGAAGTGAACACGGTTTGGGTTATGTATGAACGTTAGTAGTTTCAGGATCACTTCTTGATCACTTCTAGCTTCTCGACCGACGCGTTGCTTCTCCTCTCACTCTCACTTGCGTATGTTAGCCACCATATATGCTTAGTGCTTGCTGCAGCTCTACCATATTACCCCTTTTCCTACCCATGAGCTTAAATAGTCTTGATCTCGCGGGTGTGAGATTGCTGAGTCCTCGTGGCTCACAGATTCTACCAAAACAGATGCAGGTACCGAGGATACCAGCGCAAGTGGCGCAACCGAGCTCAAGTGGGAGTTTGATGAGGACCTTGGTCGTTACTATGTTTCGTTTCTAGATGATCAGTAGCGGAGCCCAGTTGGGATGATCGGGGATCTAGCATTTGGGGTTATCTTCTTTTCATTTGGATTTGACCGTAGTCGGTCTATGAGTGTATTTTGAATGATGTAAGAATCTTATTTATGTATTGTGTGATGCGGCGATTGTAAGCCAACTCTCTTTACCCCATTCTTGTTCATTACATGGGATTGTGTGAAGATGACCCTTCTTGCGACAAAACCACCATGCGGTTATGCCTGTAAGTCGTGCTTCGACACGTGGGAGATATAGCCGCATCGTGGGCGTTACAAGTTAGTAATCAGAGCCATCCCCGACTTAGGAGCCCCCTGCTTGATTGTTTGCTGGCGTTGTTGAGTCTAGAACAAAAAATGTTTTGAGTCTTAGGATTATATATATCGGAGAGTATGATTCTTTTTACTCCTCAGTCCCTTCGTCGCTCTGGTGAGGTCTCCTGATGTAGATGTTTTGACTTTCCTCTCCTCAAATTTCACTAAATTTTTTTAGGGTCACGCGGGTATCTTGGAATCGTTCCGATGGTTTTGTGACGAGAACATTATTCTTGGTGCCTCCTGTCTTTTATGTGGCAGTGACCCGGGGAGTTGAGCTCCGAGGTGTTGTCGTCACAATTTCATCGTTGCAGTTCTGGAATACCTGAGTTTTGCCGACATCGAAAATCACTTTTATGCAGTTGTTGGTGAGATAACCTCGACGTCACCCAGTACTGGGGAGTTCGGGAGTATTGCCATAACTCGTATAACAGATGCTTTTCGAAGGTTGAGGTACACGATTTCCGAAGGTTTCTTGGTTATGTGTTGACGGATGGATACAACTGGATGTAGGGATTGTTAGTTTGGGTGAGATATATTGCTTCCCCTGTATCCCCAACACCTGATTGCATACCCGGAAAGTTTCGGGAGTTTATAGGTGGGATTCAAGTAGCTCTAGCATTTCTTCTCACAGATATTTGGTTTGTGATTGGGTAGTCCTTACCACTTATTTGTTCCAGTTGTACCCTGTTTATTTAATTCATCAATCTCTTATCAAGTGGCTTCTCACCTTAATGGATGTGTGATGTTAGCTTTGGGAATTCATTCGTTCATCCTTGTTCGAATGTTTATTGTGAAGACTATGTGTTGCAATTTCTATCCGTTGATTCAACTTGTCTATCTGTCTATCAAGATGCTAACGGATGTCACCCTCTTCAGGATGGCTCCGCCAACGCGTCAGAATCCAGAACACAATGATTGGAGTCAGTCGAACCCTCCACCTCCACCTCCGCCTCCGGAGGAATGGCAAGCTTTGATGGCAACCACAAACGCCAACGCTCAGTTGTTGATTAAGCTAATGCAAGAGCGCAACCAAGGCCAAGGCAACCAAGGGAATCAAGTTTAAGGGCAGTTCAATCATCAGCCTCAGTTTCCTACCCTCAACCAATTCCTTGCAAATCAGCCGAAGTCTTTCAGCTACTGTGCCGAGGCCACAGACGCCGATGATTGGCTCGTGGATATCAACAAGCATTTTGAATGTAACAATGTCAGGCCTGAGGACTACGTCAAGTTTGCTTCTTTTCAGCTCAAGGACCAAGCAGCTGATTGGTTCCAGCAATACAAGGATTCCAGAGGAGGCCGAGTGATTACTTGGACTGACTACTGTCGGGACTTTAAAGCTCACCACATTCCTACCAGTGTTGTTGAGAGCAAGCGTGAGGAGTTCCGCAATCTCAAGCAAGGCAACATGTCTGTGTACGAATACAACAAGCAGTTTCAGAAACTTGCTCGCTTTGCTAAACAAGACGTTCCTGATGAGAAGAGTATGATTTATCAATTCAGAGGTGGCCTTAGAGAGGATCTGTAGTTAGCTCTCGTTCTTGTTGAGCCTACTCAGTTTGATCAATTCTACAATATAGCCCTCAAGCAAGAAGGTGCTCAGCTCAAGTGTGAGGCTTCTAAGAAGAGAATCAGGGATGCAGTTCAGTCTTCTTCTTCCTCTCAAGTGGCAGCTAAGCAGCAAAAGTTCTACCTTCCTCCTCCTCCATTTCGTCAGCCTTACCAGCAAAAGAACTCAGGCGGTCGTGGATCTTCCCACCCACCCAACCCAGGCTATCAGAACAAGTCAAATTCTCAAGCTCCAAGGTCAAATGCCCCCTATCATCGTCCGCTCTCAGAGGTGACTTGCAACAAGTGCCAGCAGAAAGGTCACTACGCGAACAAATGCTTCAACCAAAGGCGCCTTCCTCCTCCTCCTGTGAGATCTTCAAGCAATGCAGTGGTCAAGCATAATCCAAAGAATGCAAAGGTGAACATGATGAATGCAGCTCAGGCAGAGGATTCTTCAGATGTGATCATGGGTAACCTTCCAGTTAACTCTATTCTTGCAAAAGTCTTATTTGATACTGGTGCATCGCATTGTTTCATGTCAAGACCGTTTTTTGCCAAGCACGATTTCACTTCTTCAAATTTGGGTAAACCCATGGCTGTCATTTCTCCGGGTAAATGATTGAGCTCCAGTTTGGTGGTTCCGGATGTTTCCATCAAGATGGGCGACTATAGATTTCTGTCTTCTCCAGTTGTTCTTGGTGATTCTGATATCGATCTAATTCTCGGGATGGACTGGCTTTCTCAGCACAAAGCTCAACTTGATTGTGCTGCCAGGGAGATTCAATTGACCTCTTCTGATGATGTTATCATCTATGCCGCTCGTGATGAAACCATTCGGTTGTTTTCTCTCAATGAGAAGGGCGAGTTGGATGCTATTTCTCAAATTCCAGTCGTTTGTGAGTACCAAGATGTCTTTCGAGAAGAGCTTCCGGGTATGCCTCCTCATCGGCCAATCGAGTTCGTTATTGATCTTGAGCCTGGAACTGAACCCGTTTGCAAGCGTCCTTACAAGCTTGGACCCAAGGAGCTGAAGGAATTGAAGAAACAACTCGATGAACAAGAGCGTCTGGGTTTGATCAGACCGAGTTCATCTCCATGGGGTTGTGGAGTTCTTTTTGTCCAGAAGAAGGATGGCACGAACCGACTTTGTGTCGATTACCGTCCATTGAACAAGAAGACAATCAAGAACAAGTATCCACGTCCCAACATCAATGAGCTATTCGAGCAACTCAAAGGTGCTAAAGTATTCTCCAAGCTTGACCTCCGTATGGGTTATCATCAGATTCGCATTCGTGAACAAGATATTCCCAAGACAGCATTCAGAACAAGCTTTGGTTCTTATGAATATACTGTCATGTCTTTCGGCCTTGTCAATGCTCCTCCAACGTTCTCTCGAATGATGAACTTTATCTTCAACCCCTACACAAATGAATTCGTCTTGGTGTATCTCGATGATATCTTGGTCTTCTCCAAGAATAAGTCGGATCATGCCAAACATTTGCTATTGGTGCTCGACAAGCTCAGAGAGCATCAATTCTATGCGAAGTTTTCCAAATGTGAGTTCTGGCTTGATGAAGTTCTTTATCTTGGTCATATCATCTCCGCCAAGGGCATTGCTGTTAATCCCGAGAAGGTGTCTGCACTTGTGAATTGGGAACATCCTCAGAATGTCAAGCAGCTCCGCAGTTTTCTTCGTCTTGCAAGCTATTGCCGAAGATTCATTGAGAACTTCTCTAAGATTGCAAAGCCTCTTTCCAACCTCCTCCAGAAGCATGTCAAGTATGTCTGGACGCCTGAGTGCGACGTTGCTTTCAACACCCTCAAAGAGAAGCTAGTCACAGCTCCTGTCTTAACTCCTCCTGATGAATCCAAGCCATTCGAAGTTTTCTATGATGCTTCTCTTCAAGGTCTCGGTGCTGTGTTAATGCAAGAGAAGAAAGTTGTGGCCTATACCTCTCGTCAGTTGAAGCCCAACGAAAAGAACTACCCCACTCATGATCTTGATTTGGCGGCAGTTGTCCATGCATTGATAACATGGAGACATCTCTTATTGGGAAGGCAAGTGGACATTTTCACCGATCACAAGAGCCTCAAGTATATCTTCACTCAACCCAACCTCAACCTCAGGCAAACTCGATGGGTCAAAATGATTCAAGAGTACAATCCAAGTATTGAATATACTCTTGGCAAAGCAAATGTGATTGCAGATGCTCTGAGCAGAAAGGCTTATTGCAACAGTCTAATTCTCAAGCCATTTCAACCGGATCTTTGTGAAGCTTTCCACAAGCTGAATCTTCAAGTTGTTCCTCAAGGCTTTCTTGCCAACCTCATAGTCTCTCCTACTTCGGAAGATCAAATTCGTGAGGCACAACTCCTGGATACCATGGTGAAGAAGGTGAAACGTGGTATTGACAAGGGCATTTCCAAATACAAGTGCTATCACTTCGATGACAAAGATACTCTTTTCTTCGAGGATCGAATTGTGGTTCCTAAAGGTGATCTGAGAAAAGTCATTATGAACGAGGCACACAATTCCCTTCTATCCATTCATCCTGGAAGTACGAAGATGTACCATGAGCTCAAGCAGTCGTATTGGTGGACTCGAATGAAGAGGGAAATTTCTCAATTCGTGAATGAATGTGACGTCTGCAGAAGGGTGAAAGCAAAACACCAATGACCAACTGGTCTCCTCCAACCTCTTGCTATTCCGGAATGGAAGTTTGACCATATCGAGATGGACTTCATGACTGGATTTCCTAAGTCCAAGCGTGGAAATGATGCTATCTTCGTTGTCATTGACAAGCTTACTAAAGTGGCTCATTTCCTTCCTATCAAAGAATCTATCACAGCAGCTCAGCTGGCAGAGCTATACACCTCCAGAATTGTCTACTTGCACGGTATTCCACAATTGATCTCTTAAGATCATGGAAGCATTTTCACCTCTAAGTTGTGGGACTCCTTTCAGAAGGCCATGCGCACCAACATTCGTTTCAGCACAGCTTTCCATCCTCAAACAAGTGGCCAAGTCGAGCGAGTCAATCAAATCCTTGAAGATATGCTCAGGGCTTGTGTCATTTCCTTTGGCATGAAGTGGGAAGATTGTCTTCCATATGCCGAGTTCTCCTACAACAACAGCTTCCAAGCGAGTTCGGGCAAGGCCCCATTCAAAATTCTCTCTTATCATGAGCACCCCATTGCTATTCTTGAAGAAACCGAGCGCAAGACTCGCAACAAGTCAATCAAATTCCTGAAAGTGAAGTGGTCACACCATTCCGACCGAGAAGCCACCTGGGAGCGCGAGGATCACCTTCGTTCCGAATATCCGGAGTTCTTTCAGTCCTAGATCTCGGGACGAGATCCTCTTGTAGTGGTGGAGTGTTGTAACATCCCGGATGTAACTTTCCATCTTTGTAACTCCAACTCTTGCCATTTTCGGCTATGTGTTATGATATTCCCTCCGTGGTTGGGTTTTTGTATTTTGTTTTGCATTTTATTCATGTCATGCATCTCATATCATGTCATCATGTGCATCTCATTTGCATACATGTTCGTCTCATGCATCCGAGCATTTTCCCCGTTGTCCGTTTTGCAATCCGACACTCCCACATGCACCAGTGCACCCCTCTTGTCTCTTTTCGTGTGCGGGTGTTAAATGTTCTTGGAATGGACCGGGGCTTTCCAAGTGGCCTTGGTACACCACCGGTAGACCACCTGTCAAGTTTCGTGTCATTTGGAGCTCCTTTGATACTCCAACGGTTAACTGCATAATCGCAAAGGCCTCTTTTGGGTTGCAGCCCAACACCCCTCCAAAACATCCCAATAACCCATCTAAGTCACTTCCATGCTCTCCGTCGTCGGATCACGATCGTGTGGGCGAAAACTACACTCCATTTGGAGTCTCCTAGCCCCATCTACCTACAAATATGTCCTCCCTGTCCAAATCCAGATCAAAACCCTAGTCTCCCCTTCCTCCGCGCGCCGGACACGTCCGCCGCCGCGCCCCAGCCTCTCGCAGCCCGCCACGTGGCATGCCGCCGCCTCCCACCACCGAAGCCCGCCGGGCCGGAGGCACGCCCCCGCAGCCCGCACCGCACCGCGCCGCCCCGAAACCCGTGCCCCGCCGCCCGGCCCTCCGCCTCCGTCGCCCCGCGGTTCGCCCGCGCACCGCTGCCCTGGTCGCCGCCGGCCATCGCCCGGCCCTGCCTCCGCCGCACCCGCCGCCGCCATGGTCGCCGCCGGCCGCCGCCCGGCCCCGCCTCCACGTCGCCACCCCAGATCCGGCAAGGCGCCGCCCGGCCCAGCTCGTCCCCGTCCTCCTCCGCCCGTCTTCCTCCCCTCCGGCACCATCTCCGGCGAGGAACTCCGGTGAACCTCGACCCTCGTGCCAGATCCAGATCTGGAATATTAGGGTTGGCCTCGTTTTTCTCCAAGACTGCAACATTTTTATGACATGTTCATCGCATCATAACTCCGTCATCGTAGCTCCGTTTCATGCGCATAATATATCAAACCGTTCACCAGGACATGCTCTTCATTTTCTTCCATTGGGCCATGTTTATTTGAGGTTATCTAGATGCCTGAATCTCTGTTGCAAGAGTGCTATATGATGTTAGTTTCCGATTCTTAACAGAATGTGTGCATTTGTCATTTTTGCTACATTTATTGTGTACATCTTATGGGCATGAGCTCTACAGGTGTTTTTTTTATGCCATGCTATATGTACATAGGTGCTTGCCATGTATTTTTGTGATCAATGTGGTGACTAGCACAAGCATGCAAACTAGGACTCGTGATGTTGCTGATTTTAGTCCCTGTTCTGCTGTTATTTTGATGCCATGTAAACATGATGCTACAGAGAGATCCATGCATATTTTGAGATTCTTCAGTAAGGATGTTTTGTACATATAGTTATGAGCTATCCATCCATGCCCCTGTTTGCAATTATGTAGTAGCCTAGCATGTCATTTTCGTGCTCTACTTTTGCTACAAAATGTTTCCTGGCAGATTGTTTACATGTTAT
Source organism: Triticum aestivum (assembly GCF_018294505.1). NCBI lineage: Eukaryota > Viridiplantae > Streptophyta > Magnoliopsida > Poales > Poaceae > Triticum > Triticum aestivum. Next base: position 669,585,025 of record NC_057810.1, on the reverse strand, counting down.
TCAATTTTGCCAAGGTTGTTGTAGTTGATCATTGCATGCGATGAACTTGTGCTTGCCATGTATAGCTTCATAAACATGTCTTCTTGCTGATTATATGCTTATCTTGTCATGCAATGACTTGTGGTGAGTGAATCGAGCTCGCGAAGATGCCTTCATAATTCTGTCAATGCCATGCCCTGTTTGCTGAATCTGTTAACGAAACTTGCTATGTTTACATGGGTGCCATCATTTGTTCTGATCCTTTTTGTCTCATGGTCTGTAAGGGACTTTTGTTCTATGCTTTGAGTAGAATCATTATGTGTCTTGTTTTGATATTATAAGTTCCTGTAGCATGTTGATTGCTTGCTTTGAACATTGCTACCTGATGCTGTTTATGCCATGTCCAACCTGATATCTTTTGCACTTTTGCCATGCTTGTTTGAACCTGCTATTGTGTGATTTAGCCTTAGCTCAGTGTTGCTCTTTTGTCAAGCATCTCCTGTAGATCACTGACATATGCTTTGTTATTATGTTGGAGTGATGTAGCATAGTTTCTTGTTGCATGCTAAGTAGCATCATGCTGTTAATCACAGAATTGTGTCATTCTTGTTTTGCTTGCCATTTGCAAACCGTGCATCCGTTCCCAGTGATCTTTATATCGATTTCAACCGAAATCATCTCATCTTTCCAGCGGCATACTTGGTTTTCCAAGTTGATGCCTTGTTCATCATTTTCCCTTCCGGAGCCCGCATATGCATTGCATATCACATCTCGCATATCATGTCATGTATTGCATCATGTTGCTTGTGCATTGCTCCATGTTTGATTGTGGTTCCATTGCTTGTGTTCTTGCTTTGGGTAGAGCCGGGAGATGAGTACATGAACGAGGAACCTGTTGAGAACATTTACGAGGATCAAGCCTTCGACAACTCTGAGAACCTTGCAGGCAAGATGACCATACCTTCGATATCACTTCTATCTTTGCTTTGCTAGTTGCTCGCTCTATCGTTATGTTAGCTCTACCTGCCACTGTTTATCATGCCTCCCATGTTGCCATGTCAAGCCTCTAACCATCCTGTCCTAGCAAACCGCTGTTTGGCTTTGTCACCGCTTTTGCTCAGCCCCTCTTATAGCGTTGCTAGTTGCAGGTGAAGATGAAGTTGTCCCTGGTAGGAACATGGATATTTTTGGGATATCACAATATCTCCTTTTAAATTTAATGCACCTTATATACTTGGTAAAGGGTGGAACGCTTGGCCTTATGCCTGGTGTTTTGTTCCACTCTTGCCGCCCTAGTTTCCGTCGTACCGGTGTTATGTTCCTTGATTTTGTGTTCCTTACGCGGTTGGGTGATTTATGGGACCCCCTTGACAGTTCGCTTTGAATAAAACTCCTCCAGCAAGGTCCAACCTTGGTTTTACCATTTTCCACCTATACCTTTTTCCTTTGGGTTTTCGCGATCCCGAGGGTCATCTTTATTTTAGCCCCGCCCCGGGCCAGTGCTCCTTCGAGTGTTGGTCCGAACCGAGCAACCTGCGGGGCCTCCTCGGGGAATCTTGAGGGTTGGTTTTACTCGTAGCTTGACTTATCCGGTGTGCCCTGAGAACGAGATACGTGCGACTCCTATCGGGATTTGTCGGCACATCGGGCGGCTTTGCTGGTCTTGTTTTACCATTGTCGAAATGCCTTGCGAACCGGGATTCCGAGACTGATCGGGTCTTCCTGGGAGAAGGTATGTCCTTCGTTGACCGTGAGAGCTTATGATGGGCTAAGTTGGAACACCCCTGCAGAGTATATTATCTTTCGAAAGCCATGCCTGCGGTTATGAGGCAGATGGGAATTTGTTAATGTCTGGTTGTAGATAACTTGACACTTGACTTCATTAAAATGCATCAACCGTGTGTGTAGCCGTGATGGTCTCTTCTCGGCGGAGTCCGGGAAGTGAACACGGTTTGGGTTATGTATGAACGTAAGTAGTTTCAGGATCACTTCTTGATCACTTCTAGCTTCTCGACTGACACGTTGCTTCTCCTCTCGCTCTCACTTGCGTATGTTAGCCACCATATATGCTTAGTGCTTGCTACAGCTCTACCATATTACCCCTTTTCCTACCCATGAGCTTAAATAGTCTTGATCTCGCGGGTGTGAGATTGCTGAGTCCTCGTGGCTCATAGATTCTACCAAAACAGATGCAGGTACCGCGGATACCAGCGCAAGTGGCGCAACCGAGCTCAAGTGGGAGTTTGATGAGGACCTTGGTCGTTACTATGTTTCGTTTCCAGATGATCAGTAGAGGAGCCTAGTTGGGACGATCGGGGATCTAGCATTTGGGGTTATCTTCTTTTCATTTGGATTTGACCGTAGTCGGTCTATGAGTGTATTTTGAATGATGTAAGAATCTTATTTATGTATTGTGTGAAGTGGCGATTGTAAGCCAGCTCTCTTTATCCCATTCTTGTTCATTACATGGGATTGTGTGAAGATGACCCTTCTTGCGACAAAACCACCATGCAGTTATGCCTCTAAGTCGTGTTTCGACACGTGGGAGATATAGCCGCATCATGGGCGTTACAAGTGGCTTGCCCGACATCTCGGCCAGGAAAAGCCAAAGTCCATGGCAGCCCTCACAACACTCATGACCCGCTTCTGTGCGAGCGAGGATAGCTGGTTGGCTCGTAGCAACAACACAGCAAGCAACCCTAGCACATCAACATCCAGGGATAGCAACGACAAACCACGGCGCAACAAATATAAGCGTCGCAAAAATGGCGATAACGCCGAAGACACGACAGTCAATGCAGGATTCAGTGGATCCAAGTCCAGTCGGCAGAAAAAGCCATTCAACAAAAACAATTTAGGCACGTTCAGTTTGGATAGCATACTCGACCGTCCATGCCAAATCCACGGTGCCCCACGAACACCAGCCAATCATACCAACAAAGAATGTTGGGTCTTCAGACAAGCCGGCAGGTCAAGTGCGGAAAACAAGGGGAAGGGGTCTCAAAGCGACGATGACGAGGAGGAGCCCTGATCACCGAAAACGGGAGGACAGAAGAAATTCCCCCCCGAGGTGAAAACGGTGAATATGATATACGCAACCCATATCCCCAAGCAGGAGCGTGAACCATGGGACACCCATGCAGTAAAGCCAGTCGCCCCAAAACTCAACCTATGGTCCTCTTGTCCGATCACCTTCGATCGAAGGGACCATCCTACCAATATCCATCATGGCGATTCAACCGCATTGGTCCTCGACCCCATCATCAACGGATTCTACCTCACACAAGTCCTCATGGACGGTGGCAGCAGCTTGAACCTGCTCTATCAGGATACAGTGCGCAAAATGTGCATCAATCCCTCGAGGATCAAACCCACAAAAACCACCTTCAAAGGTGTCATACCAGGTGTAGAGGCCTGTTGTACGGGCTCAATCACATTGGAAGTGATCTTCGGATCCCGGGACAGTCACCGTACTGAAGAGTTACTCTTCGACATCGTCCCCTTTCACAATGACTATCAGGCCTTGCTCGGACAAACCGCGTTCGCTCGGTTCAACACGGTGCCACATTATGCCTACAATAAACTCAAGATGCCCGGTCCACGCGGCGTCATCACGGTTAACGGCAGGGCCGAACTCCTCACTGCCGAACAAATGGCACCCCCTAATTGAACCTTAAGTCGACAGCCAAGCTCACGGACTCTATAGAAGGAGTCCGAACTACTGCGTGGCGAGATATACTGGCCCGTCCGAAGCTTAACTAAAAGCACTCCGGCAAAACTTAAAAGACAAGCCACATACTGCGGCTCAACCGCTCTGTGGTGAAAGACCATTTCTTGCATTTTTCTCGTAGGTTCACCTTTGTGTAGGCCAGGACGGACGACGTGGAAGCAGCATGGGCACGTAAAGGAATCGAAAGATACTCCCCTTTTTGATAATCCGAATACACTCCGAATCCGCATACAACCTCCTCCCGCCTAGTCTTAGCAAGTTCTACAGTCATATTTCTACAGTCACATTATCTGTACTCATACGCTTCAACGTATTACTCAAATACAACATGTGAGTTTATATGATGCTAGTCTGCTGTTATTTCTTACTAAAATCCTTTTGTTGGAAGGAAGCTGCTTATTGCGATATGCCTTAGTATGTCAGGGGCTTCATTATATCCATATTACAGCAAAAAAGTCTGAACACCGTCACGGCAGTTCGGCACCCCGAACTTATAGCATTATATGCATCAGCTCCGAATCATGTCTTGGGCCAATAGTTGGGGTTGCTCGGCTCCTATGTTTTGGTACCTTACGTTCCGCTATATCAGCTAAGGTAGCGCTAGGAGAACTACTGCGATTGTGTCCCGGTTCTTCCGGACGAGCACCTCAGTAGAGAAAGCGGAAAACTAACTGTCAAGATGCGGCGAGAGTTGGTCAGCTGTTCGAGAGGTTGTCAAATCTTGAAGGATTTCTTCCGCATAATGCTATAACCAATGCAGCGTGCGAAGGATCGGTTTTCTTCCGATCAGGCACTTATAGAGCCCCTCGTGCGGTCTTCCGAACACCAGGGGCTGCGCCTACCATACTTTTAAATTCCTATGGCTAAGTGAGAGTGATAAAGCCCTATAGTCTGATTGCCTGGTTCGCTGTGCTGAACACCTCCTTCAAGAACCCAAAACTGGGATAAAGAGTGCTCAGGTTTATCCCGAACACCCCCGTACTCACTGCGAGGGGGCGGAAGCCGACGACTGGCCAACTCTCAGGATTAATATATAAAACGGCCACACAAGAGGAAAAACTTTCAAATGACAGGCAATAAACAATATAAATGACCTTGTTCAAACATTACAACGGACAAACATGACCGTATTCATGGAAATATAATGTCCTTGGTGCATTGCTCCGCGACAAGGCGGGCTCCTTTCAGGACACCTTCATCATACATTTCGGGCGTGCGGTGCTCCTTACCCTCCGGCGGTCCCTCGGTCATCAGCTTTTCCGCATCCATCTTCCCCCCAATGCACTTTTGCACGGGCGAAGGCCATTCGCACACCCTCTATACAGACCGACCGCTTGATGACTTCGAGTCGAGGGCAGGCACTCACAAGCCGCTTCACGAGCCTGAAGTAACTTCTTGGAATCTGCTCGGCGGGCCAAAACCGGATAATTACGTCCTTCATGGCTAGTTCGGCCGCCTTATGCAGTTCGGTCAGTTGCTTCAGCTGATCGGAGAAAGGCACCGGATAATTCGGCGCCAGATACTGCATCCAGAAGAGCTTATCCGCAGTATTCCTTCCTTCGGCTCGGTAGAATTGGGCGGCATCAGATATGTTGTGCGGCAGCTCCGCGAACACCCCTGGAGAAATCAGAATTCAAATTATCAAACTTGATTTCCTCCTTTCAAAACACACACTTTGTATATAAAAAGCCTTACCGGCCACAATCTTCCTCGCTTCCTGGATTTTCTGCAGGGCACCTTGGGCTTCCCCCCGGGAATCATTTGTAGCTTGGCGAGCCTGGGAGTGTTCGGATTCTTTCCCTGATAAACTCTGCTCCAAGGTCTCGCACTTCATCACGCCCTCTTGAAGCTCTCGCTCGGCCTCAATAACTCTGGCTTCGTGCTTCTCACGAAGAGCCTGCTCTGTGGCTGCCCTTTTCTCGGCTTCAGCCACAACTCTTTTAAGAGCGTGAATTTCAGACGTCGCCCCTAGAGCACATCATGAAAATATTTTTATCATGCACATTTCAACCATTCGTGCCAAATAAACAAGGTTTCCGCATACCTTGGTTGTCCTCCAGTTGTTTCTTCACTTGGCCAAGTTCTCCTTCGGCCCGCTCCAGACTATGTTTTAGTCCGGATACTTCTACAGCATGAGAGGCGACAGTTGCTACAGACGCCTGCTTATTAAAACAAGTCAGATGTCATCAAGTAAGTCTCCTGTGAACATAAAATTGATCCTCTGTCCGGTTCTTTCCTTTCACCGAACAATGTATCAGGGGCTACTATCTATATTATGACACTCTTCCATACCTCGAAGCATCTTATGAGGCTGACACAGGACTCGTTCAGTCCACTCTTCACAGACTAAATCTTCTCAATCACCGCACCCATAAGGGCACGATGTTGATCAATGATGGAAGCACCCTTCAGCGCCGCCAACAAAGCATCCGGCACCTCCGGTTGGACAGAGGTCGCCGGTAGAATAGGCACGCCCCCTCCAGCCAACAGAGGTTGCCTGCCCGATTCTGGAGCCTTATTGCCCCTCGGGATAGTGTCCGGCTGGGGGCTGGATTTAAGATGACCCCCGCCGTCGACGTCCACGGGAGTCTTCTCTCCCGTGTGTCCGGACCCCAAAGTTTGGCCTTCTGGCGTCGCCTTTGCGATCCTCTCACCTCCTCCGTGGCCTGGGTCCTTCTAGGACGAAACCTCGGTGTCATCCGCATGACTGGGGGAGGGGGCCTTTGGTGGTTGATGACCCACAAGTATAGGGGATCTATCGTAGTCCTTTCGATAAGTAAGAGTGTCGAACCCAACGAAATGATAAGCGGTTTTCAGCAAGGTATTCTCTGCAAGTACTGAAATAAGCGGTAACACATAGTTTTGTGATAAGATAAATTGTAACGAGCAACAAGTAACAAAAGTAAATAAAGTGAAGCAAGGTGGCCCAATCCTTTTTGTAGCAAATGAAAAGCCTGGACAAACTCTTATAATAGGAAAAGCGCTCCCGAGGACACATGGGAATATCGTCAAGCTAGTTTTCATCACGCTCATATGATTCACGTTCGGTACTTTGATAATTTGATATGTGGGTGGACCGGTGCTTGGGTGTTGTTCTTACTTGAACAAGCATCCCACTTATGATTAACCTCTATTGCAAGCATCCGCAACTACAACAAAAGTATTAAGGTAAACCTACCATAGCATGAAACATGTGGGTCCAAATATGCCCCTTACGAAGCAACGCATAAACTAGGGTTTAAGCTTCTGTCACTCTAGCAACCCATCATCTACTTATTACTTCCCAATGCCTTCCTCTAGGCCCAAAAATGGTGAAGTGTTATGTAGTCGATGTTCACATAACACCACTAGAGGCTAGACAACATACATCTTATCAAAATATCGAACGAATACCAAATTTACATGACTACTAATAGCAAGACTTCTCCCTTGTTCTCAGGAACAAACGTAACTACTCACAAAGCATATTCATGTTCATAATCAGAGGGGTAAATGTGCATAAAGGATCTGAACATATGATCTTCCACCAAATAAACCAACTAGCATCAACTACAAGGAGTAATCAACACTACTAGCAACCTACTAGCACCAATCTTGGACTTGGAGACAAGAATTGGATACAAGAGATGAACTAGGGTTTGGAGATGAGATGGTGCTTGTCGGTGTAAAAATTGGCGGATCTCGGGTAGGGGGTCCCGAACTATGCGTCTAGGCAGATGGTAGCAGGAGACAAGGGACATGATGTTTTTACCCAGGTTCGGGCCCTCTCGATGGACGTAAAACCCTACTCCTGCTTGACTAATATTGATGATATGGGTAGTACAAGAGTAGATCTACCACGAGATCAAAGAGGCTAAACCCTAGAAGCTAGCCTATGGTATGATTGTTGTTCGTCCTACGGACTAAAGCCCTCCTGTTTATATAGACACCGGAGAGGGTTAGGGTTACACAGAGTCGTTTACAATGGTAGGAGATCTACATATCCGTATTGCCAAGCTTGCCTTCCACGCCAAGGAAAGTCCCATCCGGACACGGGACGAAGTCTTCAATCTTGTATCTTCATAGTCTAGGAGTCCGGCCAACGGTGATAGTTCGGCTATCCGGACACCCCCTAATCCGGGACTCCCTCAGTAGCCCCCGAACCAGGCTTCAATGACGACGAGTCCGGCGCGTAGATTGTCTTCGGCATTGCGAGGCGGGTTCTTCTCCAAATTCCATATACTTGTCGAATAGTGTCCGGCTTCTGATAAATGCTGCGCTCCTTGGCTTCCACGCCCAATAATGGCCATCTTCCACGTATCGAACGAATGCGAAAAGCCAGGGTATTTTTACACTTTCCCCCCTAGCTGCGCAAATGAGCCGCCTATAAAAAGAGACGAGGATCTAGATCTGAATCACACCATCCCCCTCTGCAAGCTTTCATCGGAGCGCCTCTGACAAAAAATCCATTCCATCATGGACAGTCGACGCGGCTCCTCCTCTCGCGCTCCCAGCCCCCAGCCTGGGGATTGGGAGAGATGCTCAGTCCCGCATAGCAAGCTAGTGACGCTCCAAACCAAGGGATTTCTTCCCCCAGCCTTCATGGTTCCGGTTCGAGCCGGACTTGCCACCTATAAGGGTGGAAAGCAAGCGGAGAGTGTCCCCGATCCTTCCAAAGGAGAGCGGGTATGCTTTGTCTCTTATCTGATAAGAGGACTCGGATTTCCAATACATCCGTTTCTCCGGGGGCTCCTGGAGTTCTATGGCCTCCAGCTGCACCACCTTACGCCTGCCTCCATTCTGCACATCGCGGGCTTCGTGGCCCTTTGCGAACTGTTCTTGGGCGTCGAGGCTCATTTTGCACTGTGGAAGAGATTATTCTGCCTCGTACCCCGTTCTCATGAGGGGTCAATATATCAAGTGGGTGGAGCCGAGCTATGGCGCATCGCCGGGACCGGATATATATCCGGAACCCCGAAGAAGGCGTCCGAAGACTGGCCTTCGGAATGGTTTTATATAGAAGACGCCCCGCTACCGGATCCTGTTCGGATCGGCCTCCCGGAGTTCAGTAATGCTCCCTTGAAGAAACGCCTAAGTTGGCGTCCTCGGAGCCCCCAGAGGGAAAACGACAGGGACGTCCTTTACCTGATGAGCCGAATAAGGTTGCTAGCTCATTCCGGACTGACCATGATCGGTTTCATCGCCACCTGCATTATGCGGGGGGTGCAGCCGCTCCAGTATAGGGGCCACCCCATGTGGGATTTCAACAGGGAGGATGATGCCACCCGTCACGACCGTACGGGGCCGGGATCGGTCGCCGATCTGGTGAAGATCTTGTCCGCGCTGTACAAGGGGGAAGAGGAGGATTTTCTCCGCGTCAGTCCATTGAACGGATTTTCTATGAACAATCCTCGAAGCTGGGTAAGCGGACACTTCTTTTTTTGCACATCCGATCCGTACTCCCATGGTTAGATATCTCATTTTGTGATTTCGACGTAGGAACTGCGCCAGGCCGTAAAAGATATAAACAGCCCGCCTCCGCAACCCGAGGATCCAGAACGGTTCTTCGATCCGGCCTTCCAAGAGGATCCAGACATATTGGTGGAGCTGATTGATGGGGTATTTCACCAACTAAGCATCGATAATGCCTTGGTTGCCATTACATCCGATTACCCAGGAATACTTCCAGCCTCACAGGTAACCGAGACCGAAGCCCCAGTACTTTGACAATGACCCATCCGTGCTTATTTTTGATCACCATATATCAATGGTGTGTCGTAGGGGGTGCCTTCGAGGCGGGAGGCCGAGCCCGCGTCGGCTAGCCAACAAGGGGCAGCACGGCCACGCAGGCTAAAAAGAAGTGTGGTCCGGATTGAAACGTCGCCGCAATGGTAAGGCGTGTCACCATATTCCAGGGATTGATTCCGGGAAGGTATATTAACGCTGGTGCTCCTTTCAGGAAAAAGAGCGCTCGCCAGACTGTGTCTGGAGAGATGGCCAATCGAGCCTCCGCCAGCCAGGCTCCAATGCCAGGTCCGGAAGCGGAGGTGAACACGAGGCGTGCGTCAGATGCTCCTCCGACAGAGGATGCCGACAAATTGTCCGCCACCAACTCCGAGGTGGAGAGTGCCATGAATCACAGGCGCCGCCAGATAGTTCTTCGTGACGCATGTTTCTCCCAAGAGGCATTGAACGCCTTCAATTCGGGAGACGCGCACCTCCGTGCCGCTCAAGATGGTCTAGCCAGAGCCACGAAGCAGTATGTAAAGGACATACGGGTGAGGAGATTTGACAGTTATATATATGCCAGTAGCCCCCGAGACTTAAAATAGTTAGGAGAACTGATTTAAGGATCATTTGTTATGCAGGATCTTACGGAAAAGAATACCTGACTGTCTCAGGAGCTTGAAGAGTGCAAGGCCCAACTTGAGGCCGCACTAGCCGCCACAGGGGGAGCCACAAAGACCCCCTCCGGTAAGATATACATCAAAAGATAAGTAGTTTGTGAAGTGCGGCTTGTGTATAAGTCTGACAATAATATTGCAGATGGCGCCGGACTAGATCCGGAAAAGCAACAGCTCCTGCGCCAGTTAAAGGCCGGCGAGAATGTGCTTACAAGGGTGAGGCAAGAGAAAAATAATCTCCAAGATGCCAACACCCAGCTGGGTGAGGAACTAAAGGATGTTCGAGCCCATCTGTCTGACTCTGTTAAGGAGAATCGGCGGCTTCGTCATGACATTTATAATAAGTGCTTGAGCGAACTTTTGAAAAGAAGAGTTCGGCGAGGAAGTCGACTAACAGAAATATGTCTGTAGGTATGCTCACAGGTCGTCCTGCAGAGGAAATGCCCAGTTGAACGGGTGACCTACTTCCCGAGCTGCTGCAACTGCACGAACGAGTTCGGCAGGTGACGAGAGGCATTGCCCAGGCCTTGTGGCCATCCATCTCCCTACCCGAAGGCCTTGGAGAGCTTGCAGAGAGGCTTCAGGGAGCACGGCAGCGCTTCTGGCTATGGAAGATATCGACCTGCCATCAAGGCGCCAGGGAGGCCTGGGCCATGGTGAAGACGCGGTACACGAAGGCTGACCCAAACCACATGGCAGAGGTCGGACCTGTGGGGCCCGATGGGAAGGAGATCCTTGTGAGCTTAGTGTACGGCCAAGTAGAGTTGGCCACAAAGTATTCCCAGCGGGACTGTAAACTAGACATCCTATTAGATGGTATTGAAGAGGAATACAATCAGTCAATTTGACTATGTAATTTAAAATGACATGTAAAATGCCTTCTAGCCGGATTGTAGATCGTTTGTCGTAGCGGACCTTTTCGCTTCAACCTCGGGACCCGACAGTCCGGAGTGTGTCCGAATACCCTCGCGGTTATGTAAGAACCGGGGCATGCGTGGAGACCAGGCGTAGGGGTCATGAGTGCTTTATCAGACAAGTGCCCAACTAGTTATGTTATATTACATGGTTAGTAAGAAACATCTTCCAGGGAGAATAGTTCCGTTAGGGGTTCCTTTCCCTGGGAGGCATGCCCTAAAGTGCATGTCCGGACTGCGAAAAAAGCAGAAAAACATCTGGGGGCAGATAAATGAATAAGTAAGAAATCGTCTTTTAGTTCACCGACCGAATATTCCCTTAAGAACGCTAGCTTTCGGCTTCACCCAGTCTGAGGTACACGTCCGGCTGACCCGGCGGTAACAATCGCAGAGGTGCTCCCTTTACCACCTAGCCGAACAATCGGGAACGTAGGGGTAAGCACAGGAGCCAGGCAACCCAGCTTGGCCAAAACTTAAGTCATATCGATGCATATAATGGTGAATAAAAGGTACATGCGGAAGTGTGACACATGTGTTGGGCATAAAGCCCGTATAAATAAGCTTCTGTTAAAGAAGCCCCCAGGTATACTGAGCGCGGATAACGCGTCAAGTGTGTGCGAACAGTGCGCAAACGAGCCTCCAACGGCTTCAGAAAAAAGGAGGGAGAAGGAGAGAAATAAAAGACAGTTAAAGTACAAAATATAGACGGAGGAAGGAGACGAACTCAGAGTCCGGCGCTAGGCGTAGAATCTTCGGAGACGGGCTGCGTTCCATGGGTTCGGCTCAAGTCGGTTATCCGATGCGTTCCGCAGACGGTACGCTCCGCCGGTCAGGACTTGGTCGATGATGAAGGGACCCTCCCATTTGGGCTTGAGTTTGTCCTTTTTCTTGTCCGGCAGGCGTAGAACTAATTCGCCAACATTGTAAGCTTTGGCCCGTACTTCTCTGCTTTGGTATCTTCGAGCCTGCTGTTGATAGAATGCGGAACGGGCTTTTGCCACGTCGCGCTCCTCCTCCAAGGTGTCCAAACTGTCCTGCCGATCGAGCTCGGCTTCTCTTTCTTCATACATGCGCACGCGAGGTGAGTCATGAATTATGTCGCAGGGCAAAACTGCCTCTGCGCCGTACACCATAAAAAATGGTGTGAATCCGGTAGTGCGATTCGGCGTGGTCCGCAGCCCCCAGAGTACGGAGTCGAGCTCCTCTACCCAGTGCGTATTAGATTCCTTGAGGGACCGCACTAGTCTGGGTTTAATGCCGCTCATGATTAGACCATTTGCTCGCTCGACTTGACCGTTAGTTTGAGGGTGATAGACTGAAGCGTAGTCGAGCTTGATGCCCATGTTTTTGCACCAGAGTTTGACCTCGTCGGCCATGAAGTTCGTGCCATTATCAGTGATGATGCTATGGGGGACGCCGTAACGGTGTACTACCCCTGATATGAAGTCTATCACCGGTCCGGATTCGGCCGTCTTAACAGGCTTTGCCTCTATCCATTTGGTGAATTTATCCACCATGACCAATAGGTATTTTTGCTTGTGGGTTCCTCCTTTAAGGGGTCCAACCATATCAAGCCCCCAGACCGCGAACGGCCAGGTGATGGGTATAGTTTTGAGGGCGGTAGGTGGCATGTGGCTTTGATTAGCAAAGAGCTGGCATCCGACGCATCGTTGGACCAAGTCCTGAGCATCTGCCCGGGCCGTCGGCCAATAAAATCCTGTACGGAAGGCCTTGCCTACAAGGGCCCGGGCTGCGGCGTGGTGCCCGCCGAGTCCGGCATGAATTTCAGCCAGAAGATTCCGCCCTTCCTCTTCGGAGATACACCTTTGAAGGACTCCGGTTGTGCTTTTCTTATAAAGCTCTCCCTCATGGACCTTATAGGCTTTAGATCGCCGCACTATGCAGCGGGCCTCGTTTTGGTCCTCGGGAAGTTCCTGCCTATTTAGGTAGGCTAGGAATGGTTCTGTCCACGGGGCAATGACTGCCATTATTGTGTGGGCTGACGGTGTTATTTCGTTGGCAGAACCACCAACTATGTCAGAATGTTCGGTGTGGGGTAGTGTGGTTGGGTCCGGGATGTTATTTCCGGACTCTCCCTCCCATAATACGGATGGCTTGAAAAGCCTCTCTAGGAAGATGTTGGGAGGGATGGCATCACGCTTTGCGCCAATGCGTGCCAACACGTCTGCTGCCTGGTTGTTCTCCCGGGCTATTTGGTGAAATTCGAGCCCCTCAAACCGAGCTGACATTTTTAGGACGGCGTTGCGATAAGCTGCCATTTTCGGATCCTTGGCATCAAAGTCTCCATTTATTTGGGATATCACGAGGTGTGAATCCCCGCGGACCTCTAGGCGCTGAATGCCCATGGAGACTGCCATCCGGAGACCATGTAGAAGGGCCTCGTATTCAGCTGCGTTGTTGGAGTCCGTGTACATTATCTGAAGTACGTATTGGACTGTATCTCCAGTTGGGGACGTCAGAACGACGCCAGCCCCCAGGCCAGCCAACATTTTGGAGCCGTCGAAGTGCATGATCCAGTTGGAATATGCGCCGTACTCTTTAGGGAGTTCGGCTTCAGTCCATTCGGCGACGAAGTCGGCCAAAACTTGCGACTTAATAGCTCGCCGTGGCTTGTAGGTTATGTCGAACGGGAGGAGCTCGATGGCCCATTTGGCAATCCGGCCCGTTGCGTCGCGGTTGTTTATAATGTCATTAAGAGGTACTTCGGAGGCTACTGTTATCGAACACTCTTGGAAGTAGTGTCGCAGCTTCCGGGATGCCATGAACACCGCGTATGCTATCTTTTGATAATGCGGGTACCGTGACTTGCATGGAGTTAGGACAGTGGACACTTAGTAAACTGGTTTTTGGAGAGGGAACTTGTGTCCGTCCGTTTCTCGTTCGACAACGAGCACCGCGCTTACAACTTGATGGGTTGCCGCGATGTATAATAGCATTGGTTCGCCCATGTTGGGCGCGACCAGGACCGGATTTGTTGCCAATATGGCTTTGATTTCTTCGAGTCCGGCCGTGGCGGCATCCGTCCACTCGAAGTGTTCGGTGCGCCGCAGGAGGCGATAAAGGGGTAATGCCTTTTCTCCTAAGCGGGAGATAAAGCGGCTTAGAGCCGCCACACATCCAGTCAATTTTTGTATTTGTTTGAGGTCTTTTGGGATATCCAATTGTGACAGAGCTCGGATCTTGGCTGGGTTTGCTTCAATTCCTCTACCGGATACAATGAAGCCCAAGAGCTTTCCGGCTGGTACGCCGAAAACACATTTTTCCGGGTTGAGCTTAATGTCATATGCTCGGAGATTGTCGAATGTGAGCCTCAAGTCGTCTACTAGAGTTTCGACATGCTTGGATTTGACGACCACATCATCTACGTATGCCTCCACTGTTTTGCTGATCTGGTTTGCCAAACATGTCTAAATCATGCGCTGATATGTTGCGCCGGCGTTTTTGAGCCCGAAGGGCATTGTGTTGAAGCAGAATGGGCCGTATGGAGTGATGAATGCCGTTGCGGCTTGGTCTGGCTCTGCCATCTTAATTTGGTGGTAGCCGGAGTATGCGTCGAGGAAGCACAATGAATCGTGTCCTGCGGTAGCGTCGATAATTTGATCGATGCGGGGAAGGGGGAAGGGATCCTTTGGGCAAGCCTTGTTAAGGTCCTTGAAATCGACACACAGGCGCCAGGATTTGTCCTTCTTTGGTACCATTACCAGGTTTGCTAGCCAGTCCGGATGTTTTATATCTCTAATGAATCCGGCCTCCAATAGTTTGGCTAGCTCCTCTCCCATGGCCTGTCTCTTAGGTTCGGAGAAACGCCGAAGAGCTTGTTTGACTGGCTTGAATCCTTTTAGGATATTTAGGCTGTGCTCGGCCAGCCAGCGTGGGATTCCTGGCATGTCTGAAGGGTGCCAGGCAAAGATGTCCCAATTTTCACGTAGGAATTCTCGTAGTGCGGCGTCTACATCAGGGTTTAATTGTGCCCCGATGGAGGCCGTTTTTGTAGGGTCCGTTGGATGGACTTGGAATTTGACTATTTCGTCCGCCGGTTTAAAAGAGGTGGACTTGGATCTCTTATCGAGTATCACATCGTCCCTGTTCACCATGGAGCGCAGCGCAGTGAGTTCCTCGGCCGCTAGGGCTTGGGATAGTGCCTCAAGGGCAAGTGCGGCTGTTTTATTTTCGGCGCGGAGTGCTATGTCCGGGTCACTAGCAAGAGTGATGATTCCGTTGGGTCCGGGCATTTTGAGCTTCATGTACCCGTAATGGGGTATAGCTTGAAAAATTGTGAATGCCTCTCGCCCTAATAGAGCGTGGTATCCGCTGCTGAACGGGGCCACTTGGAATGTGACCTCCTCGGACCTGTAATTATCCGGCGTGCCGAACACCACATCCAGTGTGATTTTTCCTGTACAGCATGCTTCCCGACTGGGGATTATTCCTCTAAAGGTTATGCTGCTTCGCTCAATGCGGCTCCAGTCTATTTCCATTTTTCGAAGGGTTTCCTCGTAAATGAGGTTTAATCCGCTGCCGCCATCCATGAGTACCTTGGTAAGGCGAAAGCCGTCCACTATTGGACTGAGGACCAATGCGGCTGGTGCTCGGGCTGTTCGGAATTTAGGTTCGTCACTGGCGTTAAAGGTAATAGCCGTGTCACTCCATGGATTTATTGTTGCTACCTGGTGGACTTCGGCAAGGCTGCGGAGTGTTCGTTTCCGCATATTATTTGATGCGAAAGTTTCGAAGACTGTTAATACCGTACTGGTATTGCTGGGCTGGTGCTCTAGAGCTAGAAGCTCCTCGCCACTTTTGGCCACCTGCCGTAGTATCCAACATGCTCGAAGGCTATGAGTTGGAGTGGCACCCTCTGTACTATGAATTTTGTAGGGTCCATTGAGCCATCCCTCCAGTATGGTTCCATGCCCTTTAGAGGGTTTTTGCTTTTTGGTATGTAACCCAGGTGCCTGGTAATGATGCACCCTTTTACTTTGGACTAGGGTTGTGTTCAAGGCTGGATTATCCCAAAATTTGATTTTGGTTTTCCAGGCGCTCCCCATCGCACAGTACTTTCGTACTATGGACACCAAGTCAGCAAAGCATGTAATTTCACGACGACTTACGGCGTTGTGGATTCCTTCGTCCATGCAATTAATGCAGAAGAATGAAATTGCGTCCTCTTCACGGAAGTCCTTTATCCTGTTCATGACCAGGAGGAATCTGGCCCAGTAATGATGTACTATTTCAGCGGGCTCTTGCCGGATTTGGGATAGATCGCTTATGTTTGGGTGGGCGGGTGGAGTTAAATTCCGAACTCCGTCCGATCTAAGACTCAGGGGCCAAGAAGTTTCCGAACTTGGAGCTTGGGTTCTTGGACGTTGTCCGATGAATCTAGCCGCTGCCTGACTTTAAGTTCAGGGCTTGAGTGGTGTTCTCCCCTCCGCGGGAATCCGGCATGGAGGGGTCAGGAATCCGGACATAGCTAGTCCTTAGGATAGAAGAAGGGTCGCCATATTGTTCCTCTACCACAGCAACGTGGTGGGTAGCCTGGGGAGAGTTAATCTCTCTCAGATCGGTTTTAGGCCCAATCTGGTCGTAGTCTGTAGCGACTCCCAGGGCGGCGATGCGATCCAAGAGCTCGTTTAAGGAAGAGAGCTCCATCGGATCTAACTGCTCGGCGAGTTCCGAGTTGACGTGAAGATTGCTTTTGATGACCCGAGAAGTCATCGTCGGCGCGGCGGCCGAACAGGCGGTCATAAGAAAACCGCCTAGCCGGAGAGTTTGGCCGATGGCCAAAGCTCCTTTAGCAACGGTGCCGTCTTTAAAGACGGGACGAGGCATCCTTCCTGATGGCGACGGCACAGAGGAACTCTCAATGAAAGCACCAATGTCGGTGTCAAAACCGGCGGATCTCGGGTAGGGGTCCCGAACTGTGTGTCTAGGCGGATGGTAACAGGAGACAAGGGACACGATGTTTTTACCCAGGTTCGGGCCCTCTCGATGGAGGTAAAACCCTACTCCTGCTTGATTAATATTGATGATATGGGTAGTACAAGAGTAGATCTACCACGAGATCAAAGAGGCTAAACCCTAGAAGCTAGCCTATGGTATGATTGTTGTTCGTCCTACGGACTAAAACCCTCCGGTTTATATAGACACTGGAGAGGGTTAGGGTTACACAGAGTCGGTTACAATGGTAGGAGATCTACATATCCGTATCGCCAAGCTTGCCTTCCACGCCAAGGAAAGTCCCATCCGGACACGGGACGAAGTCTTCAATCTTGTATCTTCATAGTCCAGGAGTCCGGCCAATGGTGATAGTTCGGCTATCCGGACACCCCCTAATCCGGGACTCCTCAGTGCTTCAAAGTCTTCATGGACATGCCCTCTCCGCATCCGGAGAGGAGCGCCTGATGCACCTATGAGTCATGATCTTCCCCCTCCGGACGGAGTTGTCCTCGGCAGAACAAGCTCGTGCGATCTCATTGGTTCGCCAGTTCCCCGGTGGCGACGGATGATCCCGAGGTGCCCTATTTTTCTCTCGAAAGACTTCATTGGAGAAGACGGGTGTCAGGAGAGCCACCAAGGGGCCACGAGGTAGGGGGCGCACACAGGGGGACCTCTGAGAGGGTGTGCCCTGGCTCATCTTTGGCGACGATTTTTCTTTATTTATTTTAAGATATTCCGTGGAGTTTCAGGACTTTTGGAGTTGCGCAGAATAGGCCTCCAATATTTGCTCCTTTTCCAGCCCAGAATTCCAGCTGCCGGCATTCTCCCTCTTCATGTAAACCTTGTAAAATAAGAGAGAATAGCCATAAGTATTGTGACATAACGTGAAATAACAGCCCATAATGCAATAAATATCAATATAAAAGCATGATGCAAGTTGGATTCACACCCACTTAGTTTCTTTTTGAGCTTTCATACACTTATAGCTCTAGTGCATCCGTTGCATGGCAATCCCTACTCACTCACATTGATATCTATTGATGGGCATCTCCATAGCCCGTTCATACGTCTAGTTGATGTGAGACTATCTTCCTCTTTTTGTCTTCTCCACAACCACCATATTCTCTTCCACCATAGTGCTATATCCATGGCTCACACTCATGTATTGCGTGAAGGTTGAAAAAGTTTGAGAACATCAAAAGTATGAAACAATTTCTTGGCTTGTCATCGGGGTTGTGCATGATTTAAATATTTTATGTGATGAAGATAGAGCATAGCCAGGCTATATGATTTTGTAGGGATAGCTTTCTTTGGCCATGTTACTTTGAGAAGACATGATTGCTTTATTAGTATGCTTGAAGTATTATCGATTTTATGTCAATATTAAACTTTTGTTTTGAATCTCGCAGTTTTGAACATTCATGCCACAATAGAGAATATTACATTGATAAATATGTTAGGTAGCATTCCATTCCGTTTTTAATCATTTACCTACTTAAGGACGAGCAGGAATTAAGCTTGGGGATGCTTGATACGTCTCCAACGTATCTATAGATTTTTTATTGTTCCATCTATTATATTATCCATCTTGGATGTTTTATATGCATTCATATGCTATTTTATATGATTTTTGTGACTAACCTATTAACCTAGAGCCCACTGCCAGTTTCTGTTTTTCCTTATTTTTGAATTTCGAAGAAAAGGAATATCAAACGGATTTCAAACAGAGTGAAACCTTAGGGAGAGTTATTTTTGGAACGGAAACAATCCAGGAGACTTGGAGTAAACGTCAGGGAAGCTTCGAGGAAAGCCACGAGGCAGGGAGGCGCGCCCTACCCCCTGGGCGCGCCCCCCACCCTCGTGGGCCCCTCGTGGCTCCCCTGGCCGACTTCTTTCGCCTATATATGTCCATATACCCTAAAAACATCGAGGAGCAGAATAGATCGGGAGTTCCACCGCCGCAAGCCTCTGTAGCCACCAACAACCAATCGAGACCCTGTTCCGGCACCCTGCCGGAGGGGGGATCCCTCACCGGTGGCCATCTTCATCATCTCGATGATCTCCATGACGGGGAGGGAGTAATTCACCCTCGGGGCTGAGGGTATGTACCAGTAGCTATGTGTTTTATCTCTCTCTCTCTCTCTCTCTCTCTCTCTCTCTCGTGTTCTTGAGGTGGTACGATCTTGATGTATCGCGAGCTTTGCTATTATAGTTGCATCTTATGATGTTTCTCCCCCTCTACTCTCTTGTAATGGATTGAGTTTTCCCTTTGAAGTTATCTTATCGGATTGAGTCTTTAAGGATTTGAGAACACTTGATGTATGTCTTGCATGTGCTTATCAGTGGTGACAATGGGATATCACGTGATCTACTTGATGTATGTTTTGGTAATAAACTTGCGGGGTCAGTGACCTTGTGAACTTATGCATAGGGGTTGGCACACGTTTTCGTCTTAACTCTCCAATAGAAACTTTGGGGCACTCTTTGAAGTACATTGTGTTGGTTTGAATAGATGAATCTGAGATAGTGTGATGCATATCGTATAATCATACCCACGGATACTTGAGGTGACATTGGAGTATCTAGGTGACATTAGGGTTTTGGTTGATTTGTGTCTTAAGGTGTTATTCTAGTACGAACTCTATGATAGATCGAACGGAAAGAATAGCTTCGTGTTATTTTACTACGGACTCTTGAATAGATCGATCAAAAAGAATAACTTTGAGGTGGTTTTGTACCCTACAATAATCTCTTCGTTTGTTCTCCGCTATTAGAGATTTTGGAGTGACTCTTTTTTGCACGTTGAGGGATTCTTATATGATCCAAATATGTTATCATTGTTTAGAGAACTTGCACTAGTGAAAGTATGAACCCTAGGCATTGTTTCGAAGCATTGCAATACCATTTTCGCTCACTTTTGTTACTTTCTAACTTGCTGTTTTTATAATTTCAGATTATAATAACCTATATGTACCATCCATATTACGCTTGTATCACCATCTCTTCGCCGAACTAGTGCACCTATACAATTTACCATTGTATTGGGTGTGTTGGGACACAAGAGACTCTTTGTTATTTGGTTGCAGGGTTGTTTGAGAGAGACCATCCTCATCCGACGCCTCCCACGGATTGATAAACCTTAGGTCATCCACTTGAGGGAAATTTGCTACTGTCCTACAAAACTCTGCGCTTGGAGGCCCAACACGAGTCTACGCTTTCTTTTTCTTTAAAGAATTCCGCCTTCCTTAAAATATCATTAACAGAAGAAGGTTGTGTAGTAGACATCAATGAACAAAGCAACTCCCGAGCTCTTCGCAATGCTCAAGGCTGCGGAGGTTGAAATCAAGAAGGAGCATCAAGTGTTGATGGTTAGCAAGACCACTAGTTTCAAGAAAAAGGGCAAGGGAAAGAAAGGAACTTCAAGAAGAATGGCAAGCAAGTTGCCACTCCAGGGAAGAATCCCAAAGATGGACCCAAGCCTGAAACTGAGTGCTTCTACCGCAAAGGGACTGGTCACTGGAAGCAGAATTGCCCCAAATATTTGGCAGATAAGAAGGATGCCAATGTGACCAAAGGTATATTTGATATACATGTTATCGATGTGTACCTTACTAATGCTCGTAGCAGTGCCTGGGTATTTGATACTAGTTCAGCTGCTAGTATTTGTAACTCGAAATAGGAGCTATGGAATAAACGGAGATTGGCTAAGGCCGAGGTGACGATGCACGTCGGAAATAGTTCCAAGGTCGATGTGATCGCTGCCGGCACGCTACCTCTACATCTACCTTCAGGATTAGTGTCGGTGTCAAAACAGACAGATCTTGGGTAGGGGGTCCCGAACTGTGCGTCTAAGGCTAATGGTAACAGGAGGCTGGGGACACGATGTTTACCCAGGTTCGGGCCCTCTTGATGGAGGTAATACCCTACTTCCTGCTTGATTGATCTTGATGATATGAGTATTACAAGAGTTGATCTACCACGAGATCATAGAGGCTAAGCCCTAGAAGCTAGCCTATGATTATGATTGTTGTTGTCGTACGGACTAAACCCTCCGGTTTATATAGACACCGGAGGGGCCTAGGGTTACACAGAGTTGGTTACAGAGAAGGAGATCTACATATCCGAATCGCCAAGCTTGCCTTCCACGCAAAGGAGAGTCCCATCCGGACACGGGACGAAGTCTTCAATCTTGTATCTTCATAGTCCAACAGTCCGGCCAAAGTATAAAGTCCGGCTGTCCGGATACCCCCTAATCTAGGACTCCCTCAGTAGCCCCTGAACCAGGCTTCAATGATGATGAGTCCGGTGCACAAATTGTCTTCGACATTGCAAGGCGGGTTCTTCTCCAAATTCTCCAGAGTACCTATTGTAACGAGCAGTGTCCGGCTTCCCATCAATATTGCACTCCTTGGCTTCTGTGCTGCAATAATGGCCATCTCCACGTGTCGAGCGAATGCAGAAGTCGGGGCATTTTTACAATTGCCATCCTGACCCTGTAAATAAATCATCATATTTGAAGAGACGGGGATCCTCAGATCCAAATCACACCATCCTTCCCCCCACGTGCATCCATCAGAGTGCGCCTAGAAGAATCCATTCCATCATGGCCGGTCGTCGCAGTTGCTCCTCTTGCTCCCGTAGCACTAAGCCTGGCGACTGGGAGAAGTGTTCTCTTCCCCATAGCCGATCGGTAGAGTTGCAGACCCAGGGGTTTCTCCCGCCCACATACATGGTCCCCGTCTGAGCCGGACTTGCCACCTATAATGGCGGGGAGCAAGCGGAGAGTTTTCCCAATCCATCCAAGGGGGAGCGGGTATGCCTTGTCCCTTTTCTGCTGAGGGGACTCGGATTTCCAATACGCCCGTTCCTCCGCGGACTCCTGGAGTTTTTTGACCTCCAGCTGCATCACTTCACCCCGCCTCTATCTTGCACATCGCTGGCTACGTCGCCTTCTGTGATTTGTTTCTGGGCTGCGAAGCTCATTTCGAGCTATGGAAGAGGCTATTTTGCCTCGTACCCCGTACTCAGGAGGGGTCAATATATCAAGTGGGCGGAGCCAAAATATGGCGCATCGCCAGGACCGGATACTTGTCCGGTACCCCGAAGAATACATCCGAAGACTGGCCTTCGAAGTGGTTTTATATGGAGGACGTCCCCCTTCCGGACCCTATTCGGATGGGCCTTCCTAAGTTTACCAATGCCCCGTTGAAGAAATGCCTTAGTTGGCGCCCACGGAGACCCCAGGAGGAAGATAACAGAGAGGTCCTTTTTGTGATGGACATGATAAAGACACTGGCCGGATTAGGACTGCCAATTATTGGAGTTATGTCAATATACATAATGCGGGGGGTACAACCACTTTAGTACCGGGGGAAACCCATGTGGCACTTCAATGGAGAAGATGACGCCACCCATTGCGGCCGTAAAGGTCCGGACTCCGCCGCCGCTCTGGCAAAAATATTGTCCGACTTGTTCAAAGGAGAAGAAGAGTAGTTCATCTGGATCAAACCAAGGGATGGATTCTCCATGTACAACCCCCCAAGCTGGGTGAGCTGCCACCTTTTATTCCAGCCCTTTCCCGCATTCCTTATCACAAATATTTACGTTGCCAATTCCTAGCAGGAACTACGAAGAGCCATGAGGGAGGTTCACAGCCCGTCTCCACAGCCAGAGGACCCCGACAGGGCCCTTGACCCCGGACTTGAAGAAGATCCAGACACATTTGTGGAGCTCATCGATAGGAACTTTTATCAGTTAAGTGTGATGGTTCCTTGGTGGCTATCATAGATCATTATCCTGGCCTACTCCCTGCATCGCATGTAAGTAGAACCGGAGTCCCAATTCATAAGAAGGATACCTTCTTTGCACCTTACCCACTGTACTTGAACTGCGTTGTACAGGCAAGGTCATCGGAATGCCATGTCGAACCCGAGGTGACTCGTCAACAAGGAGCCCCAAGGCCAGGCCGGCTTAAAAGGAAGGCGGTCAGGACCGAGACGCCGTCACAGAGGTATGATTAAAAACCCTGCTATGCAGTTTATCGTCCTTTGAAATATAATAATGTCCATGGCTCCCCAGCAGAAAAAGCACTCACCGGACTACATCCGGAGAGCCTGCGGGTCATGCCTCCACCAGCCGGGCTCCGAGGACGGACACTAGGGCGGAGGTTGCCGCGGGGGCAAAGCCGGACAGTCCTCCTATAGAGGACGCAGACAGATTATCCGTCACGTACTCCGAAGTGGAGAGCGCCATGAATCACAGGCGCCGACGGGCCACATTACGTGACCCTAATTTCTCCGAAGAGGCGTTCAACACCTTCAACTCGGGGGACGCGTACATCCGAGCTGCTCAAAATGGACTTGCCAGAGCTACGGACCAGTATGTAAATGATATACAGGTAAGAAAATTTGATAAGTATGTATATCAGTAGCCCCTGAGACTTGAAACAGTTGGCACAACTGATTTAAGGATCAATTATGTACATAGGTTCTTACAGAGAAGAATACCCAACTGTCTAAAGAGCTGAAGAGTGCAAAGCCCAGCTACGGGCCGTAGTTGCCGGAATGGAGGAGTCCAAGAAGGCCTTGTTTGGTAACTTTTGTCTTGATCAAAAAGAATGTACTGACATATACCAGTGTAGTGTTCGGCATGCGTGCAGACCTAACAATAGATTCTGCAGACAATCCCGGTGGTAATCCGGAGATCGTATCAGAGGATGACCCTCATGCTCAACGACAGCTGAAGGCGGGTGAGCGTGTGCTTACAAAAGTTATAGGGGAGAAGAATGATCTCCAGAATGATCTCCAAGACCTGGCTGGACATTGAATTAAAGGATGTCCGGGGCCAGCTTGCTGACTCCGTGAAGGAGAATAAGCGGCTTCGACACGACATTTTTAGTAAGTGCTTGAACGAACCTTTAAACATTTCGGTGAAGAAACACTCTAACCGAATTATATCTGCAGGTATGGATACAGGTCGTTCCGGAGAGGAGATGCCCGGATCTGTAGGCGATCTTCTCCAAGAACTCTCACAACTGCACGAGCAAGTTCGGCAGGTGATGCAAGGTATTGCCCAGGCTTTGTGGCCGTCTGCATCCCTGCCCAGAGGCATGGGAGAGCTTGTGGAGATGCTCAAGGGAGCGCGGCAGTGCGTCCGATTATGGAAGATATTGGCCTGTCGACAAGGTGCAAGGGAAGCCTGGGCCATGGTGAAGACACGATACACAAAGGCTAACCCGAGCCATATGGCCGAGGTCGGACCTGTAGGGACAGATGGGGAAGAGATCCCCGTCAGTCTGGTATATGACCAGGTAGCTTTAGCCGCAAAGTATTCCCAACAGGATTGTAGGCTAGACAGCCTGTTGGATGGTATAGAAGAAGAATTCAGTCACTCTAAGTGACTTTTATACTTCGAAGGACATGTTTTGTCCCTAGCCGGATTGTAAATCATTTGTCTTGGCCGACCTTTTCGCTTCAACCTCTGGACCCGATAGTTCGGAGTGTATCCGAATACCCGCGCGGTTATGTAAAAACCGGGGTATTGCGTGGAAACCAGGCGTAGGGGTCATAAGTGCTTGAACAGACAAGTACCCAACTAGTTATGTTATATTACACGGGTAGTAAGAAACATCTTCCAGGGAGAATAGTTCTGTTAAGGGTTCCTTTCCCTGGGTGTGCATGCATTAATGTGCATGTCCGAACTGCGAAAAATGTCACAGGATATAAACATCTGGGGGCATGTTTTGTAATAAGTAAAAGACATCTTTTGTTCACCGACCGAATATTCCCTTAAGAATGCTAGCTTTCGGCTTCACCCAGTCTGAGGTACACATCCGGCTGACCCGGCAGTAACAATCACAGAGGTGCTCCCCTTGTGCCCTAGCCGAATTAACGGGAACGTAGGGCGTAAACACAAGAGCCAGGCAACCCAGCTTGGCCAAAACTTAAGTCATATCGATGCATATAATGGTGAAAAAAGGCACATATGGAGAACTGATGCATATGTTGTGGGCATAAAGCCGAGAAGACAAGTGTGTTAAGCTTCTATATAAGAAGCCCCCAGGCATATTGAGCGCGTATAGTGCAGCAGGAGTGTGCGGTCAAAGCATACTTGAAGCTTTTAAAGCTGTGTCTATATGAAAGAGAGAGAGAAATAATATATATATATATATATATATAAGGAAAAGGAGGTGAGGGGGCAAACGTAGAGTTCGGCGCTAGGCGTAGAATCTTCGGAGTCTGGCCGCGTTCCAGGGGTTCGGCTAGAGTCGATTATCCGATGCATCACGCAGACAGTACGCTCCTCCGGTGAGAACTTTGTCAATGATGAAGGGACCCTCCCACTTGGTCTTGAGCTTGTCCTTTTTCTTCTCCGGTAGGCATAGAACAAGTTCGCCAATGCTATATGTTTTGGCCCGTACTTCTCTGCCTTGATACCTCCGAGCCTGCTGTTGATAAAATGCGGAACGGGCCTTCGCGATGTCCCGCTCCTCCTCCAAGGCATCTAAACTGTAATGCCGATCTAGCTCGGCCTCTCTCTCTCTTCGTACATGAGCACTCGAGGTGAGTCATGAATGATATCGCAGGGTAGTACTACCTCTGCGCCGTACACCATGAAAAATGGTGTGTATCCGGTTGTACGATTGGGCGTGGTCTGCAGCCCCCATAGTACGGAGTCGAGCTCCTTGACCCAGTGCGAATCTGATTCCTTCAAGGATCGCACTAGTCTGGGTTTGATGCCGCTCATAATAAGACCATTTGCTCGTTCGACTTGACCGTTTGTTCGGGGGTGATAGACAAAGGCATAATCTAGCTTAATACCTATCTTGCCGCACCATGTTTTCACTTTGTCGGTTGTGAAGTTGGAGCCGTTATCAGTGATGATGCTGTGGGGGACACCGTAATGGTGTACGACTCCGGATATAAAGTCTATCACTGGTCCGGATTCGACCGTTCTAACTGGCTTGGCCTCTATCCATTTGGTGAATTTATCTACCATGACCAACAAGTATTTTTTTCTTAGGGCTTCCTCCATTAAGGGGTCCAACCATATCGAGCCCCCAGACCGCAAAGGGCCAAGTTATGGGGATTGTTTGGAGAGTAGTAGGCGGCATATGGCTTTGATTGGCAAAAAGCTGGCAACCGATGCAATGTTGGACGAGGTCATGTGCGTCCGCTCAGGCTGTAGGCCAGTAGAAACCTGTGCGGAAGGCCTTGCTTACAAGGGCCCGAGCTGTTGCATGATGGCCGCCAAGTCCAGCATGAATTTCTGCCAAAAGCTGCCGTCCTTCCTCTTCAGAGATGCACCTTTGGAGCACTCCAGTCGCGCTTTTCTCGTAAAGCTCTCCCTCGTGGACTTTGTAGGCTTTAGAGCGCCGCAAAATGCAACGTGCCTCATTTTGATCCTTAGGGAGTTCTTGCCTATTTAGGTAGGCTAAGAAGGGTTTAGTCCACGGGGCGATTATAGCCATGATCATGTGGGCCGACGGTGTTATTTCGGTGGCAGAGCCTCCGATTATGTCAGAGTGTTCGGAGTCCAGGGTTGTCTTCGGCTCCGGACTGAAATTGCTGGTCTCCCCTTCTGAGGGAGTCCTGGATTAGGGGGTGTCCGGATAGCCGAACTATCACCGTTGGCCGGACTCCTGGACCGTGAAGATACAAGATTGAAGACTTCGTCCCATGTCCGGATGGGACTTCCTTGGCATGGAAGGCAAGCTTGGCGATATGGATATGTAGATCTCCTACCATTGTAACCGGCTCTGTGTAACCCTAACCCTCTCCGGTGTCTATATAAACCGGAGGGTTTTAGTCCGTAGGACGAACAACAATCATATAATAGGCTAGCTTCTAGGGTTTAGCCTCTTTGATGTCGTGGTAGATCTACTCTTGTACTACCCATATCATCAATATTAATCAAGCAAGAGTAGGGTTTTACCTCCATCAAGAGGGCCCGAACCTGGGTAAAAACATCGTGTCCCTTGTCTCCTGTTACCATCCGCCTAGACGCACAGTTCGGGACCCCCTACCCGAGATCCGCCGGTTTTGACACCGACATTGGTGCTTTCATTGAGAGTTCCTGTGTGTCGTCACTTTTAGGCCCGATGGCTCCTTTGATCATCAACAACGACGCGGTCCAGGGTGAGACTTTTCTCCCCGGACAGATCTTCGTATTCGGCGGCTTTGCACTGCGGGCCAATTCACTTGGCCATCTGGAGCAGATTGAAAGCTATGCCCCTAGCTATCAGGTCAGATTTGGGAGTTTGAACTACACGGCCGACATCCGCAGAGACTTGATCTTCGACGGATTCGAGCCACAGCCAAGCGTGCCGCACTGTCTCGATGGGTATGATCTAGGTCTGCCGCCGAACAGTGCCCTGGAGGCCGCACCAGCGTCCGCTCTGACCCTTAGCTCGGAGCTGACTTCGCTGATCGAGGACGAGTGGCTGGACACCGCCTCGGTGGCTACGATCTCTACAGCGATTGAGCCGAACACCATCCATGTCCTTTGCAAAGCCCCTGACTCCGAGGTGCCGGACTCCTCTCCGGACTCCGAACCTCCCACGCCCCTGCCAATCAAATCCGATTGGGCATCGGTTATGGAGTTCACTGCCACGGACATCTTTCAGCACTCGCTCCTTGGCGACATCCTGAATTCACTAAAGCCTCTCTCTTTATCAGGAGAGCCCTGGCCGGACTATGGTCAGGAAGGTTGGGATGCGGACGATGAAGAAATTCAACACCCACCCACCACCCACTTCATAGACACTGTCGAAAGTTTAAATGACATGCTCAATTTTGACTCCGAAGACATCGACGGTATGGACGACGGTGTAGGAGATAACCACAAACCAGCACCTACAGGGTACTAGAAAGCCACCCCATCTCACGATGTATACATGGTGGATACACCTAAAGGAAGTGACGATGAGGAACAACGGGACGCTACGAAGGATAAATCCCTCGAAAAGTAGTCAAGACGGTGACGAAAGCGCCGCACAAAGTCCTGCCTCGACAAAGACGGCGGCCATACAGACCCAGCCATAGAGCAGGTCGAACCGGTGAACGACGAACATGCCATTGAACAACTGTCGAACAGGACAACTTGGATAAACAATTCGTCCCCGACGAAGATAACAGTCCGGACGATCTCACACCGGACAAGTTGTTGGAGCAGAAGAACCTCCACAAAATGCTCGTCGCCACTGCGCGTAGCCTGAAAAATCAGAAGCGGAAGCTCAAAATAGCGGAAGATGCACTCAGAATCAGATGGAGAAAAGTACTCAACACCACAGACAAATACGGCGACAGTCGCCAAACAAAGAGCTACCCGAAGCGTAAACTACTGCCCGAATTCGATGAGGAGGCCTTAGAGCCCCCGCAATCAAAGAACAAAGAGGCCGCCCGGTCGTATGGACGACCACATGACAAGCATAGAGCGGCAAGCGGCGCCGCACACAAGCCGACACGCGATCCGGATAAGGATTCGCATCAAAAGGATGGCTCAGTTAGGTCCATCTACGTGCCAATAAAGCAAGATCTTCTAAGCAATGCAACACGCCAAATATCCGGACATCACGGCACACCCAAATATAGGGGTGCTGCACACCCCCTATGTTTCACCGATGTGGTGCTGGATCACGAATTCCCAGCGGGATTTAAACCCGTAAACATAGAGGCATACGACGGAACAACAGACCCAGGAGTCTGGATTGAGGATTACATCCTCCATATACACATGGCTAGAGGAGATGATCTCCACGCCATAAAATACTTACCCCTCAAGCTCAAAGGGCCAGCACGGCACTGGCTTAAAAGCCTCCCTGAAAATACGATTGGCAGTTGGGAAGAGCTCAAGGATGCTTTTCGGGCAAATTTTCAAGGGACTTATGTCCGCCCTCCGGATGCAGATGATTTAAGTCACATAACTCAACAACCTTGAGAATCAGCCCGCAAATTCTGGAACAGGTTCCTCACCAAAAAGAACCAAATAGTCGACTGTCCGGACGCTGAAGCCTTAGCAGCTTTCAAACACAATGTCCGAGACGAATGGCTCGCCAGGCACCTTGGCCAGGAAAAGCCAAGAACAATGGCCGCACTAACAAGCCTCATGACCCGCTTTTGCGCGGGAGAGGATAGTTGGCTGGCAAGATGTAGTACCAGCGACCCAAGTACATCCGAAGTCAGACATGGAAACGAGAAACCACGACGCAGCAAGGACTAGCGCCGGACAAGGGGAAACAGCCTGAAGAGCACGATAGTCAAAGCCGGATTTAAAAGCTCTTGGCAGAATCATAAAAAACTGCCCCTCAATGATAACAGCCACGAGCTATCCAATTTAAACAAAATCTTGGACAAAATATGCCAAATCCACAGTACCCCCGGGAAGCCTGCAAACCATACCCACAGAGATTGTTGGGTCTTCAAGCAGTCCAGCAAACTCAATGTCGAACACAAGGGGCTCGACACACCAAGCGAGGACGATGACGAATCCCACAAGCAGAGCACCGGAAAACAAAAGAATTTCCCACAAGAAGTCAAAACAGTAAACTCACTTCAAGTGACAAAAGGGAAAATCAGAGCAGCACCCATAGAAATACGCGCCGCACGGCCTATCCCAGCGGAGTCCCAACATTGGTTGTCAAAACCAATCACCTTTGATCATCAGGATTACTTCGGAAGTATCCGGAACGCAGGTTGGACTGCCCTGATATTAGATCCTATAATTGACGGACTCCAATTCACAGAAGTCCTAATGGACGGCGGTAGTGATCTAAAGCTGCTATATCAGGACACAATCCGCAAAATAGGGATAGATCCAACCAAAATTCGCCACAGCAACACCTCCTTCAAGGGGTAATGCCAGGCCTATATGCCCATTGTACGGGCTCCCTACTGCTACAAGTTGTGTTCGGCTCATCCAACAACTTCCGTCGCGAAAAGTTAACCTTCCATATCGCCCCATTCAAAAGTAGCTATCAAGCACTATTGGGACGTCAAGCTTTCGCCCGCTTTAACGCAATACCGCATTATGCATCTCTTACACTTAAAATGCCCGGTCCACGCGACATCATCTCATTAAAGGGAAATATCAAGTGTTGCTTGAGCACGGAAGAACGTGAGACTGCCTGGACAGTCACGCACTAATCCGACTCCGCTAAACCAAGCACCTGAACAGGTCATTCGGACCCCGGACACGGCTAGACGAGTCTGGCGTAAACATATGAAGGCCTACTAGCCGCACACCCCCGTACAAGGGGCTGCATGCATGTACAACAAGAGACAATAAAGCTCAATTTTATTCACTTTTTGAATCGTACTCCATTTATTTAATATAAAGTACATTTTTCGCACGATCTTTCTTCAACTAAGTTCTTCTCTTTTACAGATGAACACCGTGCTACACCCGTCCAGGATACGGCACAACGGAGACACAGGCGCAGACATGCAGTAGGGACCCGTTGCAAGGATTCTTTTCAGATTAAGACCCTGTGTAAACCTTTTTTACTGTCTCTTGTTGATACACATCCCCCGGTTTCTCGCTATAACCGAGGAGGAGGCTGGCGTTTTGGCATCGGCCGCGTCAGAATTTTTTGCACGTACCTGGACACCAGGGGCTTAGGGCATTGTTCTGCCTGTTTTCATAAAGACCGAATACCTTAGGGAGTGTTCGGCGTCTTGAGTTAGGCCTTTTATGCATCAGCTCTGAATCATGTCTTTGGTCAAATGTTGGGTTTGCCTGGCTCCTAGTTTTTGCTACCTTACGTTCCGTTCTATCGGCTAACGCGGCACCAGGAGAACTACTGTGATTGTGCCCCGGTTCGGCCTGGTGAGCACCTCAATAGAGAAAGCCGAAAACTGACTGTCATGATATAGCGTGAGACTGGTCAACCACTCAATGACCCACCAGAATGTTTAGAATTCCTCCACATTAACGAAGGACCATTTCCCGGTCAGGCACATACGCGCCCCGAATTCGGGAGAGCGCGGTGCCCCTAGGGGCTATATAGTAGCCCCACCATCGAACTCCTATGGCTAAGTGAAAGTGATAAAGCATTATAGTCCGGTTGCCTAGTTTGCTATGCTATCACCTCCTTTACAGGACCAAGACGTTGGATTAAGTGTGAAAATGCGCCTTTTTTGCAAACACCCCCGCGCTATGTGCGTGGGGGCTGAAGCCGAAGACTGCCATCTTTTAGGTTATATACACATATACATTACCGGCCGCACAAGAGGTACTTTAATAATTGAATGCACAAGTATAAAAAGCCCTAATATTATATTGAAACATTGTTTCACAAATCATACATGTCATTAGACATAATATCCTTCGAGCATTGCATCTCTATTAAACGAGCGCCCTGCAGGACTTCATCAAAATAGTGCTCGGCAGGTACTCGGCTTCTGTCCGAATCATGGGATGCCACGTCGGTGGCCTTCATCTCCGCCCAGTATGTTTTGACATGGGCAAGAGCCATCCGCGCACCCTCTATGCATGCTGACCGCTTCATTGCACCAATATGCGGCACCGCACCAAGGAACTGCTGCACCAAGCCAAAATAACTCTTCGGCTCGGGCCTGTTCGGCCACAAATGAGTCACGACATCCTTCATGGCAAGTCCGGACAACCTATTCAGCTCAGCCCATTCGGCCAAACGATCGGTCAATGGAAGCGGACGCTCTGAACTATGCAACTGCGACCAAAAATCCATTCCGTGATCCTTTTGGCCTCGGAAGTGTTCGGCCGCGTCTGCAGCACTCGCCGCCAAGTCCAGATAAGCATTCTCCGCACCCCACAGCTGGCCCAACTGAGCAAACTTGGGATCCGTGAATTTCCTCCGCAGCAGAAAAGGCTTTCTAGCCGCAATATCTTTGGCCTGACGTAGCTCCTCTTTCATAGCTCTCATCATAAAGCGAGCATCCTTGGCCTCAGTAGCGGCCTTTTTCAGGTCCTCTTGTTTCGCTCGACCTTCTTTTTCAAGAAGCTCACAACGGTCGGTAGCATTCTTCAACTTTACGGCCATCTTGGCCATTTCTTTCTTGCTTCGGTAGTGAGCAGCCTGTTCGGCTCTCAGCTCTTCGGCCGCTTTTAAGGCAGCCGCATCACTTTTTTGGGCTTGCTCCTTGGCTCGGGTGAGTTCCGCCCGAAGGTTCTCCATGGCAGTGGCACCATCTGCGTCAAGCATACATGTTGTAAGACACAGACATTAAGCTACCTTTCCAGGTGTCCGCGGAGAAGCTGCATACCTTGTGACTCGTCAAGCCGCTTATTGACAAGCGCGATGTCAGAATCCGCCATGTCAAGTTGCCACTTTAGTTCGGCAAATTCATCAGTCCGGCTTGCCATCGGACGCTTCGCCACCTACATAGGAAGAGCGCATATTATACCTGGGATTATGATCCTCGGCGTGCTGTCATTTTTGACAACGCACCGAGTCTCAGGGGCTACTATCTATACATGGCACATTCTATATGCAAAATTGTCAGAAGGTACATCATTTTGGGTACCTCAAAACCCGTTAGTAAACTTATGACGGCATCATGAAATTTGCTTTCAGCGGATGAAATCCTTTCAATCACCGTACCCATTAGCGCACAGTGATCTTCCGAGATAGACGCTCGCCCGAGCAGATCTTTCAGCTCCTCCGACCAAACACCAGTCGGTGCCGGACTCGTCCGATGGACTTTTTCGAAGGCCGGACGCGGAGGGCATTGAGGGGACATCCGACTGCCTTCGGGCCCCACTGGATTCGAAGAAACCCTCGGCGACGACACCTTAGGGTCGTCCGCCTTGCATGACGGTACGGCAGTCAGAGGCGTTTCAATCTCCATCATCTCCGGATCAAGATCCCCTGAAGACGAGCTCTGCTGAGAAGGGCTGAGATCCGAACTACAAGGAAAATTTCGGTTATCTTCAGAAATAAAACAGGGATGTCTCTCATTTCAAGAAAATGCCCCTCTTTACTTACGGCTCGCTGGAGGGCTGATCTCCTTGGGGAAATAGTGTAGCCGGGGCATCTCCCGGCGCAGGATCCTCTAGCGAGGATTTCTTCCCCCGCTTCGAGGCCTTGGTCTCCGGATCGTCATAAGCGGTCCTCTTCTCCCCTTGGAGGGAGGGATTCTCGATCCCTCCTTTCTTATAAACTCCTTCGTGGAGGCAGTAGCTCCCTTGTTCCCCCCTTCGCCTTCTTCAAAAGGCGCAGCCTCTAGCATCCTGGTTAACACAGGATCTGGCGTGGTCTCAGGGAGGGGGGTCGGACACTGGATCAGTTTTGCTTGTGCTATCCACTCCTGTTCAAGGGACATCTCTTTTAAAGGCAAGTTTACGATAGATATACGGATAGCATGTTCGGGTACAGGACTACTTACTTGAGTATCCGGGCGATTGCAGCTCAAACTTGAATCCTCGGTCAAGTCCGGACACATTGCTCGTGATCCGAAGAATAGTTGGTACATCTCCACGGGTGTTACGCCCATAAAATGTTGGAGAGCTCGCGGTCCCTCCGGATTGAACTCCCACAGGCGGAGGGGGCGACGTTGGCAGGGCAGGGTGCGACGAATCAGCATGACCTGCGCTACTACGACCAGATCGATATCTCTCTCTAGGAGGTCTCGAATACAGCCCTGCAACAAGGGCGCGTCCTTGGACGGCCGCCAGTCGAGCCCTTTATTGACCCATGACGCCAGCCGCGACGGAGGACCCGAGCGAAAGGCAGGTGGCGCCACCCATTTGGTGCCCCTGGGAGCTGTGATATAAAACCACTCTTGTTGCCACAGACTGAGCTCCTCTTGAAAAGAGCCCTCGGGCCATGGAGCGTCAACATTCTTGCTTATAATAGCCCCTCCACACTCTACCTGCTGCCCCTTGATCATCTTCAGTTCCACTTTGTAGGTTTTGAGCCACAACCCAAAGTGAGGAGTAAGACGGAGGAAGGCTTCACATACGACAATGAACGATCAGATGTGGAGGATGGACTCCGGATCCAAGTCATGAAATTCCAGCCCATAATAAATCATGAGCCCCCTCACGAAGGGGTCCGTCAGGAAGCCTAACCCCCGAAGGAAGTGAGGCACGAACACCACGCTCTCACCAGGCTTGGGAGTGGGAATAACCTGCCCTTGGGCAGGCAGCCTGTGCGAAATTTCGCCGGTTAGATACCGGGCGTCTCTCAGCTTTAGCACGTCTTCTTCCCTGACCGAGGAAGGCATCCACCGGCCTTGCAGGTCGGAGCCGGACATCCTTGGAGATCTGAAGCACCTGAATCTAGAGCTTTGGGTGTTGGAACTCAAGGCGAGGGGCGGATTCGATTGAGATTGAAAGAAAGGAGCGGGCCTTGGTCTCGTTATAAAGAGGTTGAATACCAAGAGCCCTCCCCGTAACTGTTCGGGACTCGCCTTCGATAGAGGAGGCGTGCCAATGGGCACGACTGGGTTATCCACACCCGTATTAATGAGAATCCCGGAATAAGGGGACACGATCTCTGCTTTGACAAGACGTGCGAAAGAAATCGCCTCGCTAAACACGCTGATGTGGGACAGTAAAAACGATTCCAATAAAGGCTTGGCCATGGTGTGACGTCACGCCGTAGAATACGTCAGCAGATTGAATTTGTGTAAAGACTATTCTCTCTACGGTGGTATGTGGAACTTATTTTGCAGAGCCGGACACTATCCTTGTGTTCAAAATCTTCTATGAAGTATTCGGAGGAGGAACCCGCCTTGCAATGCCGAAGACAATATGTGCGCCGGACTCGTCGTCATTGAATCCTGGTTCAGGGGCTACTGAGGGAGTCCTGGATTAGGGGGTGTCCAGATAGCCGAACTATCACCGTTGGCCAGACTCCTGGACCGTGAAGATACAAGATTGAAGACTTCGTCCCGTGTCCGGATGGGACTTTCCTTGGCGTGGAAGGCAAGCTTGGCGATACGGATATGTAGATCTCCTACCATTGTAACCGACTCTGTGTAACCCTAACCCTCTCCAGTGTCTATATAAACCGGAGGGTTTTAGTCCATAGGATGAACAACAATCATACCATAGGCTAGCTTCTAGGGTTTAGCCTCTATGATCTCGTGGTAGATCTACTCTTGTACTACCCATATCATCAATATTAATCAAGCAGGAGTAGGGTTTTACCTCCATCGGGAGGGCCCGAACCTGGGTCAAAACATCTTGTCCCTTGTCTCCTGTTACCATCCGCCTAGACGCACAGTTCGGGACCCCCTACCCGAGATCCACCGGTTTTGACACCGACACCTTCCCATACCACGGATGGCTTGAATAGCCTTTCCAGGAAAATGTTAGGTGGGAAAGGGGTTGCATTTAGCGCCAATGCGGGCGAGGATATCCGCCGCTTGATTGTTCTCTCTTACCACGT
Source organism: Triticum aestivum (assembly GCF_018294505.1). Lineage (NCBI taxonomy): Eukaryota > Viridiplantae > Streptophyta > Magnoliopsida > Poales > Poaceae > Triticum > Triticum aestivum. Next base: position 669,549,691 of record NC_057810.1, on the reverse strand, counting down.
AGTGGAATTCGAGCCCCTCGAACCGAGCTAACATTTTAAGAACGGCATTGTGGTAGGCCGCCATTTTTGGGTCCTTAGCGTCAAAGTCTCCATTTATCTGAAATATTGCGAGGTTCGAGTCCCCACGCACTTCTAGGAGTTGGATGACCATGGAGACTGCCATCCGAAGACCGTGCAACAGAGCCTCGTATTCGGCTGCATTGTTGGAATGTGTGAATAGTATTTGAAGTACGTATTGGACTGTATCTCCTGTGTGGGGGATGTCAGGACGACGCCCGCCCCTAGACGAGCCAACATCTTAGAGCCATCAAAGTGCATGATCCAATTGGAGTACGCACCATACTCATTAGGAAGTTCGGCTTCCCTCCATTCGGCGACGAAGTCAGCCAGTACCTGCGACTTCATGGCTCGCCATGGTTTATATGTTATGTCGAACGGGAGGAGCTCGATAGCCCATTTATCAATCCGGCCTGTTGCATCACGGTTATTTATTATGTCATTGAGTGGTACTTCGAAGGCCACCGTGATTGAACACTCTTGAAAGTTGTGTCATAGTTTTCGGGATGCCATGAAGACCGCGTATGCTATCTTTTGATAATGTGGGTACCGTGAATTGCATGGAGTGAGGACAGTGGATACATAGTATACCGGCTTTTGAAGCGGGAATTTATGTCCGCCCGTCTCTCGTTCGACGACGAGCGCTGCGCTTACAACCTGATGTGTAGCAGCTATATATAATAGCATGGGTTCACCAATACTTGGTATGGCCAGGATAGGGTTGCTGGCCAAGAGGGCCTTTATTTCTTCCAGTTCGGCCGTAGCCGCATCCGTACACTCAAAGTGGTCGGTGCGTCGAAGAAAGCAATAGAGAGGTAATGCCTTTTCTCCTAATCGGGAGATAAAGCGGCTTAAGGCAGCCACACATCCAGTTAATTTCTGGATTTGGTTGAGGTCTGTTGGGGTAGACAACTGTGACAGAGCTCGGATTTTAGCCGGATTTGCTTCAATTCCTCCATTCGAAACGATGAAGCCCAAGAGCTTTCTGGCAGGTACGCCGAAGACACATTTTTCCGGATTGAGCTTGATGTCATATCTTTGGAGATTGTCGAACGTAAGCCTCAAGTCGTCTATTAAAGATTTGACATGTGTAGTTTTGATGACCACGTCGTCTACGTATGCCTCCACTGTTTTGCCGATTTGTGTTTCAAAGCATGTCTGAATCATGCATTGATAGGTTGCACCGGCGTTTTTGAGCCCGAAAGGCATGGTATTGAAACATAAGGGGCCGTATGGAGTGATGAATGTCGTTGCGGCTTGGTCGGACTCCGCCATCTTAATTTGGTGGTATCCGGAGTATGCGTCGAGGAAACACAGTGAGTCGTGTCCCGCGGTAGCATCGATTATTTGATCGATGCGGGGTAGTGGGAAGGGATCCTTTTGGCAAGCCTTATTAAGGTCCTTGAAGTCGACGCATAGGCGCCAGGATTTGTCCTTCTTTGGTACCATCACCAGGTTTGCTAGCCATTCCAGATGTTTTATTTCTCTAATGAATCAGGCTTCGAGTAACTTGGCTAGTTCTTCTCCCATGGCTTGTCGCTTGGGTTCTGAAAAGCACCGAAGAGTCTGCTTGACCGGCTTGTATCCCTTTTGTATGTTTAGGCTATGCTCGGCCAGCCTGCGTGGGATACCTGGCATGTCTGAAGGATGCCAGGCGAAAATGTCCCAATTCGCGCACAAGAATTCTCATAGTGCAGCATCTATTGTGGGGTTCAGCTGTGTCCCGATTGATGTTGTTTTTGTAGGGTCCGTTGGGTGGACCTGGAATTTGACTATTTCGTCCGCTGGTTTGAAAGAGGTGGACTTGAGTCGTTTGTCGAGTATCACATCGTCCCTATCCACTGTGGAGCGCAGCGCGGTTAGTTCCTCAGCTGCGAGGGCTTCGGATATTGCCTCAAGGGCTAGTGCGGCGGTTTTGTTTTCAGTGCGGAGTGCTGATACGTCTCCAACGTATCTATAATTTTTGATTGTTCCATGGTATTATATTACCTATTTTGAATGATTATGGGCTTTATTATACACTTTTATATCACTTTTGGGACTAACCTATTAACTGGAGGCCCAGCCCATATTGCTGTTTTATTGTGTGTTTCAGTATTTCGAAGAAAAGGAATATCAAACAGAGTCCAAACGGAATGGAACCTTCGGCAATGTGTCTGTTTGGAAAATTATGATCCGGAAGACTTGGAGTTCACGTCAGTAGAGCCTCGAGGAGGCCACGAGAAAGGAGGGCGCGCCCCCCTTACAGGGTGGTGGCACCCTGTCTCGTGGGCCCCTCGAGCATCCCCCGACCGACTTCTTTCGCCTATATATACCTACGTACCCTAAAACCATCGAGTATCAAGATAGATCGGGAGTTCCGCCACCGCAAGCCTCTGTAGCCACCAAAAACCTCTCGGGAGCCCGTTCCGGCACCCTGCCGGAGGGGGATCCCATCACCGGTGGCCATCTTCATCATCCCGGGGCTCTCCATGACAACGAGGGAGTAGTTCACCCTCGGGGCTGAGGGTATGTACCAGTAGCTATGTGTTTGATCTCTCTCTCGTGTTCCCTCTATGGCACGATCTTGATGTATCCCGAGCTTTGCTATTATAGTTGGATCTTATGATGTTTCTCCCCCTCTACTCTCTTGTGATGAATTGAATTTCCCCTTTGAAGTTATCTTATCGGATTGAGTCTTTTATGAGAACACTTGATGTATGTCTTGCCGTGCTTATCTGTGGTGACAATGGGATATCATGTGCCACTTGATGTATGTTTTGGTCACGAACTTGCGGGTTCCGCCCATGAACCTATGCATAGGGGTTGGCACACGTTCTTGACTCTCCGGTAGAAACTTTGGGGCACTCTTTGAAGTACTTTGTGTTGGTTGGATGAATCTGAGATTGTCTGATGCATATCGTATAATCATGCCCACAGATACTTGAGGTGACAATGGAGTATCTTGGTGACATTAGGGTTTTTGTTGATTTGTGTCTTAAGGTGTTATTCTAGTACGAACTCTTTAATAGATCGATCCAAAAGAATAACTTTGAGGTGGTTTCGTACCCTACCATAATCTCTACATTTGTTCTCCGCTATTAGTGGTTTTGGAGTGACTCTTTGTTGCATGTTTAGGGCTTGTTATATGATCTATCTATGTTATTATTGTTGAGAGAACTTGCACTAGTGAAAGTACGAACCCTAGGCCTTGTTTCCTATCATTGCAATATCGTTTACGCTCACTTTTACCACTTGTTACCTTGTAGTTTTTATAATTTCAGATTTCAAAAACCTTTATCTACACAATTTACCATTGTATTGGGTGTGTTGGGGACACAAGAGACTCTTTGTTATTTGGTTGCAGGGTTGTTTGAGAGAGACCATCTTCATCCTACGCCTCCTATGGATTGATAAACCTTAGGTCATCCACTTGAGGGAAATTTGCTACTGTCCTACAAACCTATGCACTTGCAGTCCCAACAACGTCTACAAGAAGAAGGTTGTGTAGTAGACATCAAGCTCTTTTCTAGCGCCGTTGCCGGGGAGGCTAGGTAAAGGGCACTCACTCTCACCCCGTCAACTAAGCTCTTTTCTGGCATCGTTGGCGGGGAGGTGAGTGCTTGAAGGTATATCTTTAGATCTTGCAGTAGAGTCTTTTAGTTTTTTGTTTTATCACTAGTTTAGTTTATAAAAGAAAATTACAAAAAAATGGAGTTAAGTTTGTCTCATATGCTTCGTCTTTTTAATATCTTTCGTGAGTATGATGGAAGGGAAAACTGTGCTCAAGTGCTAGAAGAAGAATGCATTAGAATGTTTGGTAATATATCTTTGTATGATGAGCATGATTGCAATGTTGTTTGTATGAATTCCTTGAATATCCATGCTGCTAATGATATGCAAAGCCACAAGCTTCGGGAAGCTATGTTTGATGAAGATGATATTTTTAGTCCCCCAAGTTTTGATGAGAATATTTATTATGATGAAAGCATGCCTCCTATTTATGATGATTATATTGATGAATGTGGGTTTGGAAGAGTGTCAACTTTAGGAAGTAATGACCCCACTATTTTGGAGGATGTTGGATCTTATTGTGATGAACATGAAAGTGGATTTGGAAGAGTGTCAACTTTATTTAGTGATGATTCCACTATTTCGAAAGAGCTTCCAGTTGATTATGAGAACAAAGTTGCTACCTATGATGATTATTGTGATGACTTGTATGCTATTCGGAATAATGATAACCATGAAACTTGTCATCATGATTTTAGTTTTCAATTGGATTATGCCTCACATGATAATTATTTTGTTGAGTTTGCTCCCACTACTATTCATGAGCAGAAATTTGCTTATGTGGAGACTAGAAAATTTTCTATGCTTGTAGATCATGAAAATAATGATTTATGTGCCGGTTATATTGTTGAATTCATTCATGATGCTACTGAAAATTATTATGAGAGAGGAACATATGCTTGTAGGAATTGCAATAATATCAAGTTTCCTCTCTATGTGCTTAAAGTTTTGAAGTTATGCTTGTTTTACCTTCCTATGCTTGTTGATTATTGTTCCCCTAAGTTGTTTGCTCACAAAATCCCTATGCATAGGAAGTGGGTTAGACTTAAATGTGCTAGTCATATTCTTTATGATGCTCCCGTTATGTTTCAATTCTTATCTTTTATGTGAGCATCATTGTCATCATCATGCCTAGCTAGAAAAGGCATTAGAGAAAAGTGCTTGTTGGGAGACAAACTAATATTTACCCTTACTGTTTTTGTGTGTCCACATGATTATGGTACTGTAGTAATCATGTTTTATAGCTTTTGTTTCAATAAAGCGCGAAGTAGAACCTTTGGGAAGACTTGGGTGAAGTTTATATGATCTTGCTGTGAAAAACAGAAACTTTAGTCCTCACGAGATTAGCTGCCATTTTTTACTAGAGAGTGCTTTTAGGTTTATTATTTTCGTAGATGATTAACAGACAAATTTAGCAGGTCCAGCAATTTATTTCATAATTTTTGGGGTTGCATAAGTATACGTTTGATACATATTACTACAGACTGTTATGTTTTTGACAGATTCTGTTTTCTATGTGTTGTTTGCTTATTTTGATGAATCTATGAGTAGTATCGGGGGGTATGAACCATAGAGAAGTTATAATACAGTAGATATTACACCAATATAAATTTATAATGAGTTCATTATAGTACCTAAGTGGTGGTTTTATTTTCTTATACTAACGGAGCTTACGAGTTTTGTTTTGACTTTTGTGTGGTTGAAGTTTTCAAGTTTTGGGTAAGGATTCGATGGATTACGGAATAAGGAGTGATAAGAGCCAAAGCTTGGGGATGCCCAAGGCACCCCCAAGGTAATATTCAAGGACAACCAAGAGCCTAAGCTTGGGGATGCCCCGGAAGGCATCCCCTCTTTCGTCTTCGTTCATCGGTAACCTTACTTGGAGCTATATTTTTATTCACCACATGATATGTGTTTTGCTTGGAGCATCATTTTCTTTTGTTAGTTTATGCTTGATTAGTTAGAATAATGTTTTGCATCTTTAGTTTCAATAAAAATGTCAAGGATAGCCTTTGTCATGCTTATTTTGCTAGTATACATGTTGCTGTTTGAAAAGAGAAAGTTTGCGCTGTTGCGAAAATTCCCTAGAAAAGTCAGAGAATGTATAACGTTGAATATTTTTGCATATTAAGATCTGATAAATTTATTACAGTGGGAATTTTAGTTCATAATTTTTGGAGTCAGGGAAGTATTGATACTCTTGCATTCTTTACAGACTGTACTGTTTTGACAGATTGCTGTTATGGTTGCATTGTTTGCATATGTTTGCTTTTTTCATGATTCTATTTGAGGATAGGAGTATTAAATATGCAGAGGCACTTAGTATGCAATGTTGAATAATAATTTTAGTGATTTGCTACAGTAGAAAATGATAAGGTTTCACATTGGTTTATACTTACCTATCTCATGAGTTTTTGTTGAGTTTGTTGTGAATGAAGCTTTTGATAAAAAGAGAAACCACAATATGAGAGGAATTAAGGAGACATAAAAGCTCAAGCTTGGGGATGCCCAAGGCACCCCAAGATAATATTTCAAGCAGTCTCAGGCATCTAAGCTTGGGGATGCCCCGGTAGGCATCCCACCTTTCCTCTTCAACAACTATCGGTTAGTATCGGTTGAGCCTAAGTTTTTGCTTCTTCACATGAGTTGTGCTATCCTTGCAGTGTCATTTTATTTTGCTTTGCTTGCTGCTTGAATACAATACCAAGATCTGAAATTCTTGAATGAGAGAGAGTCTTTGCATAGTTGCATAATTATTTAGCTACTCATTGATCTTCACTTATATCTTTTTGGAGTAGTTTGTCGTTTGCTCTAGTGCTTCACTTATATCTTTTAGAGCACGACGGTGGTTATATTTTGTAGAAATTGTTAGTCTCTCATGCTTCACTTATATTATTTTGAGAGTCTTAAACAGCATGGTAATTTGAATGAAAACTATTTTAGCAAGTGAATTGGATGCTATGATCAATTTGATACTTGATAATTGTTTTGAGATATGGAGGTAGTGATATTAAAGTGATGCTAGTTGGGTGATTATGAATTTAAAGAATGCTTGTGTTGAAGTTTGTGATTCCCATAGCATGCACGTAAGGTGAACCGCTTTGTGATGAAGTTGGAGCACAATTTTATTTATTGATTGTCTTCCTTATGAGTGACGGTCGGGGACGAGCGATGGTCTTTTCCTACAAATCTATCCCCCTAGGAGCATGCACGTAGTGCTTTGGTTTTTGATGACTTCTAGATTTTTGCAACAAGTATATGAGTTCTTTTGATTAATGTTGAGTCCATGGATTATACGCACCCTTTCACCTTTCCACAATTGCTAGCCTCTCTTGTACCGTGCAATTTTCGCCGGTACCATACACCCACCATATATCTTCCTCAAAACAGCCACCATACCTACCTATTATGGCATTTCCATAGCCATTCCGAGATATATTGCAATGCAACTTTCCACCGTTCCGTTCATATGACACACATTACTTTTGTCATATTGCTTTTTGCATGATCATGTAGTGGACATTGTATTTGTGGCAAGGCCACCTTCATAATTTTCATACATGTCACTCTTGATTCATTGCATATCCTGGTACACCGCCGGAGGCATTCATATAGAGTCATATCTTGTTCTAGCTTTGAGTTGTAAATTCATAAAAGTGTGAAGATCTTCATTATTAGAGCATTGTCCTAGTGAGGAAAGGATGATGAAGACTATGATTCCCCCACAAGTCGGGATGAGACTTCGGACTTTACAAAAAGAAAAAAAAGAGAAAGGCCAAAAAGAAAAGAAAAAAAAGGCCAAAGAAAGAAAAAAACAAGGAGAAAAATAAAAAGAAAAAAATAATAAAATGAGAGAAAAAGAGAGAAGGGATAATGCTACTATCTCTTTTTCCACACTTGTGCTTCAAAATAGCACCATGATCTTCATGATAGAGAGTCTCCTATGTTGTCACTTTCATATACTAGTGGGAATTTTTCATTATAGAACTTGGCTTGTGTCGGTGTCAAAACCGGCGGATCTCGGGTAGGGGGTCCCGAACTGTGCGTCTAGGCGGATGGTAACAGGAGACAAGGGACACGATGTTTTACCCAGGTTCGGGCCCTCTTGACGGAGGTAAAACCCTACGTCCTGCTTGATTGATATTGATAATTAGGGTATTACAAGAGTAGATCTATCACGAGATCAAGGAGGCTAAACCCAAGAAGCTAGCCTATGGTATGATTGTTGTAATGGTTGTTGTTGTTTCCTACGGACTAAAGCCATCCGGTTTATATAGACACCGGAGAGGGCTAGGGTTACATAGAGTCGGTTACAATGGTAGGAGATCTACATATCCGTATCGCCAAGCTTGCCTTCCACGCCAAGGAAAGTCCCATCCGGACACGGGACGAAGTCTTCAATCTTGTATCTTCATAGTCTTGGAGTCCGGCTGATGATGATAGTCCGGCCAATGATGATAGTCTGGCTATCCGGACACCCCCTAGTCCAGGACTCCCTCAGTAGCCCCTGAACCAGGCTTCAATGACGATGAGTCCGGCGCGCATATTGTTCGGCATTGCAAGGCGGGTTCCTCCTCCGAATAATTCATAGAAGATTGTGAACACCAGGATAGTGTCCGGCTCTGCAAAATAAATTCCACATTCCACCGTAGAGAGAATAATATGCACAAGTTCAATCTGCTGACGTTTTTTGTGGCATGACGTCACACCACTACCAAGCCCTTACTTGAATCGTTTTTTACTTTACCACCTCAGCGCGTTTAGCGAAGCGGTTTCCTTGGCACGTCTTGTCGAAGCAGAGATCGTGTTCCCCTTATTCCGGGATTCTCATCAATACGGACGTGGGTAACCCAACCGCGCCATTGAAGGTGGCGCTTGGGAGATAAGCGAGTTTTACCAGGCCAGTGGGGACGCACAGTTTTTGTCCGCCCATATATAAGGGGATTAGGGTCCACCCTTTCACCTACGCCTTCTTCCTCCTTTGCTTACCCATCTCCGCGCACTCGAGCTCCAGCGCCCAAGCCCGCACATCTCGTCTCAACCTTCTCTAGTCATGTCTGGAGCGGGAGGCAAGTGGATGACCTCCTCCGTTACGGAAGGGCACATCGAAAGACTGCGCAGCGCTGGATATCTATCCGGTGACATTGCGCACCGGCTGCCCGACGAGGGGCAGCTCATCCCCACCCCCAGGCCCCATGAGAGGGTCGTATTCCTTCCCCACTTCCTCCGCGGACTGGGCTTCCCATTGCATCCCTTTGTCCAGGGGCTCATGTACTATTACGGCCTGGATTTCCACGATCTGGCGCCAAACTTCATCCTCAACATCTCGGCGTTTATCGTCGTGTGCGAGGCCTTCCTCTGCATCCAGCCTCACTTCGGCTTGTGGCTCAAGACCTTCAATGTCAAGCCGAAGGTGGTGAAGGGCACTCAATCGGAGTGCGGAGGCGCCATGTTGGGTAAGATACCCAACGTCGTCTGGCTCCAGGGTGCCTTCGTGGAAACCGTCAAGGGATGGCAATCGGGGTGGTTCTACATCACCGAGCCGCGTGACCCTAGATGGGTAGCGGCCCCCGAATTTAGATCTGGGATCCCCATGCGGCTCTCCTCTTGGAAGGAGAGCGGCCTGACCTGGGGTGATTCGGAGGAGCTGACCGGACTCCAAGCCTGTATCCAGAGGCTGGTGAACAAGAAGCTCAAGCTTGTCAACATGGTCCAGGTCATGCTCATCCGCCGGATTCTCCCGTGCCAAGAACGGGCATTTAAATTGTGGGAGTTCAATCTGGCACAACACCAGACCTTGAGCAGGCTCTTCGACACTAGGTACGAAGATGCCTGGAAAGTGCTCTTCAAGGGCGCCGAAGCCCCCGCATCCACCACCGAAGATCGCGGATTTCGCTCGCAGCGTCAAGCTGACGAGGTAAGTGATTCTACCCCTTTACAGGACACTTGCTATTCATAGTTTGACTCTATGCGGGTTTCAATTTCCCTTTTCCTTTGACAGGACTGGATGAGGAAGGCGGAGCAGATCATCTGTCCGGCTCCTATGCCAGAAAACCCAGTAGATGCCCGTCTAGCGGGGCTGCTGGTTCCGGCACCGCACGTGGTGCCGGAGAAGAAGGCCAAGAAGGAGGCCACGGGTACTCGAAAGAGTTCCCGTTTTCAGGTGTCCGACGACTCCGAGGCGGACTCCTCCCCAGAAAACGAGGAGGAGAAAGAGGACTCTCTCCCAGAGGAAGGAGAGAGGAAGAGGAAGGCTTCCCCAACAGGGGAGGCCGAAGGGTCCAAGAGGGGAAGGACTATTCCCCCGGACAGCTCCGCCAACGTCAACGTTGGCGATGAAGAATGGCCCTCAAGGGCCAGGCCTCCGGCTAGATCGTAAGTATCCGGATTCCTGAATGATTTACAACTTCTCTTTTGTGTCACATAGTGTCATTCTAATGCCGCACGCTGCCTGTAGTCCGGCCGATGATGATCTCCCCGCTTCATCGAGCGGGTCGTTGGCTCCGTCGGATGTAGACTCCATCCTGACCGTCTCCACCCCTCGCGATGCTGAGGACGCCAAGGTGGGATCCCAAGAAGGGACCCATTAGGGGGAGGCTCCGGAGGCGCCACAAGGCAGCCTCCCGGACTTTGCGCCGGACTCCATGTCGGAACCCGCAGTGGTTCCAGAGTCCGGCCGGCGGCCCCTTCGCAAGAAGGGCAAGATCGTGACGCCGGCGGCCTCCGTCCAACCGGAGGCGCCGGACAACTTGTTGGAGGCGCTCAAAGGCGCTTCCATTTAGGAAGGACAGCGCACTATTATGAGTGCGGTGATTCAGAAGGTGCAGCTCGCCAAGAGCGGGCTGACCGAAGCCTGTAGTAGCCTTCTATCGGGCTTTGAGGTAAGAAGTTAAAAATATGCATTGTAATACCGCATAGACAGTAGCCCTTGATGCTCGGTTCGATGTTCGGAAAGAAAAGCCGGACTGAGGATCTAAAAAAGATATACGCAGGGTTGCTAAAAAATTATGTCAATATGGGTTTGCAGGCTGCGCTGCTGACCTCTGCCGCACTGACTGCGGAGGTCGGTGCTTTGAAGCAAGAGCTCGAACGGTCCGAGCAAGAGCTCGGCCGTGCCAAGAAGCAGCTCGAGGACAAAGAAGGTGAGTAACACCACTTTGAATTATTACCTTACAAAAAAGGATTTAGGTTGCGATAAAAATAACAAGGATAACGTGGGTACTGCAGGGGCCACGAACGAGGTGGCAACCTTGAAGGAGGCCGTGTCCGTGGCCGAACGCAATGCGGCCGCGGAACGGGCAGAGGGAGAAAAGCAGGAGGCGCGGGTGGCGGAGGTTCGGCAAGAGCTCCAGGCTCTCATGGAAAAGCATGAGAATTTGGAGCGCGACCCAAAGACTCGAGAGTCCGAGCTTGCCTCGGCTCTCGAAAGTGCCAAAGCCGCCAAGGCCGAGGCCCATAAGTCCCTTTAGGAGATTGAGTCGGTGAAGAAGATAGCGGCGGGTAAGGCATTTTTCATGCAAAGCAAGCATGTGGATGTAAATTACGTGTTACTTACCCGAATTCGGAGCTCTCCAGGGGCGTTTGCAGATCTGCCTTGCAGCGTGTCTGATGCCGCCGCATTCTACCGAGCCGAGGAGGGGGGCTCAACAGAGAAGGTCTTCTGGTCTCAGTACGCTGAGGCCGGCCATCCGGTGCCCCCTAGCGACCAGCTGAAGCAGCTAGTCGAACTCCACAAGGTAGCCGAGCAGGCCATGAAGGGCCTCATAGTCCGGCTGTGGCCTGGAGAGGCCATGCCTGGGAGCTACTTCGGCCTCGTGCGGCGGTTGGTGGATGCATGCCCCTGGGTGGAGGTCATGAAGCGCTCCGCCTGTATTGAAGGTGCTCGTCGGGCCCTTGCCCGCGCAAAGGTGCATTGGGGCAAGCTGGATGCGGAGAGGCTTATCACTGACGCGCCACCAACGGGCAAGGAGTATCATACGCCTGAGATGTACTATAAGACTGTCATGAAGGGTTCCCGCAAGATTGCGGATGAGTGCCCCAGGGATGTAATTATTGAGTAAATTTGCAATGTGTTATCCTGTGCGCTGAAAACTTTGTTCATATGCGCTAAGCAATGCTTATTGATTTAAAATATTACCTTCTGTGTGGCCGTTTATTAAATCTGAGAGATGGCAAGTCGTCAGCTTCAGCCCCCATGCCACGAGTGCTGGGGTGTTCGGGATAAACTTGAGCACTCTTGTTCCCATTTTTGGGTCCATCTAGGGAGGCGCTCAACACAACGAACAAGGCAACCGGACTTATAATGCTTGAACACTCTCACTTAGCCATAGAATTCTCTAATTTTAAATTTCGGCGAAGCCCCTAGTATTCGGAAGACCGAGTTCGGGGCGCTATCCACGCCTTGGCCGGACATTATCCGGTTCTCCGCTCGAAGCGGCATAAGTCTTTAGGGACTCGAAAAGACCTCTCGAACAGCAACCAGTCTCTCGCCTTATCATGACAGTCAGTTTTAGCTTTCTCCACTAAGGAGTTAACCCAGCTCAACCGGGGCGCAATCGCAGTGGTTCTCCCAGTGCTACCTTAGCCGACGGAACAGAACGTAAGGTGCCAAAACATGGGAGCCGGGCAAACCCAACTATTGACCCAAGACATGATTCAGAGCCGATTCATATAATGCTATAAGTTCGGGGTGCCACACTTGTGAAAGTGTTCGGACTTATCACACCATAATGCGGGGAACATAAGCCCCTGGTGTATTCGGCCGTACCAAAATATACGGATGCAACATGTCGTAAATGAACATATATATAAAGTAATGCAATTATAGGCAAAAAGTGTTGCATTATTTATTCAAGAAATTCTGCTACGAGTGCGGAATGATACAAATAGTGCAGTAAGCAAGGGATTGGACTAATGAAATGTGTCTCCCTCCAGGGGTAGGCTGCGGAATGGTGTATTTAACAAATTTAATGCTCGTAATGGAGACCACTTGAGTGTTCGTCGCAGCCTTTGTCCCGCCCTGGCTGTTGCATCATGAGTTCAGCAGGTTCGCCGCCGGACAGAGTCCTGTGTAAAAAAGAAGAAAAATAAAAAATAAAAAGAGCGACACACTTGGGAGCCCCTGGTGTGGTCGAACCGCACTCTGGGTCTGTTGTGGTCGTGCCCCTCCCCCTATGCCCATGGTATCTCCAGAGCGTAATGATGTACGTGGAGAGTTTGTCTTGCAATCGTGCGAGGGTTGGGGTTGGGGCCGCATTGCTATGCGTGCTCGGAACATGCCAGGTGGTCTTGGTTGATGTTGCTCCGGGCGCGTTTGGCCGTGTCCGGTCGTTTAACGGCCGAACTCGAAAATTGCCTTAGATGGCTGCTCTGTACTTCTGCCGCGAGAGCCGCTATATGTTCCTCCGTTCGGAGGGAGCGTTCTGTGTTTCCATTGACCGTGATGACTCCACGAGGGCCTGGCATCTTGAGCTTGAGGTATGCATAATGCGACACCACGTTGAACTTTGCGAACGCGGTCCGTCCGAGCAGAGAGTGATAGCCACTGCGGAACGGGACTATGTCGAAGATTAACTCCTCGCTTCGGAAATTATCCGGGGATCCGAAGACCACTTCTAGTGTGACTGAGCCTGTACAATTGGCCTCAACACCTGGTATGACGCCTTTGAAGGTCGTCTTTGTAGGTTTAATCCTTGAAGGGTCTATGCCCATCTTGCGCACTGTATCCTGATAAAGCAGGTTCAGGCTACTGCCGCCGTCCATCAGGACTCTCGTGAGGTGAAATCCATCGACGATTGGGTCTAAAACCAATACGGCGAATCCGCCATGGCGGATACTGGTCGGTTGGTCTCTTCGATCGAAAGTGATCGGGCAAGAGGGCCATGGGTTGAACTTTGGGGCGACTGGCTCCATCGCATATACGTCCCGTAGTGCACGCTTCCGCTCCCTCTTGGGTATATGCGTTGCGTATATCATGTTTACCGTCCGCACTTGTGGGGGAAAGCCCTTTTGTCCTCTATTGTTCGGCAGCCGGGTCTCTTCCTCGTCATCGCTGTGTAGCCCCTTGTCATTGTTTTCGGCAATTAATTTGCCTGCCTGCTTGAATACCCAACAATCTCTGTTGGTGTAGTTAGCTGGCTTTTCGGGGGTGCCATGTATTTGGCAAGAGCGGTCGAGTATTCAGTCCAAATTGGACGGGCCCGGAGTGGTTCTTTTAAATGGCTTCTTCCGTTGACCGGGTTTGGAGCCTCGGAATCCGGTGTTGACTGCCGTATCCTCATTGCTGTCGCTGTTAATGCGGCGTTTGTTTTTGTTTCTACGCGACCTGCCATTGCGGTCCTTGGTATCCGGACTGCCAGCATTTTTACTGAGGTTGTTGCTGCGAGCTAGCCAGCTATCCTCTCCCGCACAGAAGCGGGTCATGAGTGATGTGAGGGCTGCCATGGATTTCGGCTTTTCCTGTCCTAGGTGCCAGGCCAGCCAGTCGTCGCGGATGTTATGTTTGAAGGCAGCGAGGGCCTCTGCATCCGGACAGTCGACAATTTGATTTTTCTTTGTTAAGAACCGTGTCCAGAATTGTCTGGCCGATTTGTCTGGCTGCTGGATTATGTGGCTTAGGTCATCTGCGTCTAGTGGTCCCACATATGTGCCCTGGAAGTTGTCGAGGAATGCGGCTTCCAGGTCCTCCCAACACCCAATTGACTCTGCGGGCAGGCTGTTGAGCCAATGTCGAGCTGGTCCTTTAAGCTTGAGCGGGAGATATTTGATGGCGTGAAGATCGTCGCCGCGGGCCATATGGATATGAAGGAGATAATCCTCGATCCAAACCGCGGGGTCTGTTGTGCCATCATAGGATTCGATGTTAACGGGTTTAAACCCTTCAGGGATTTGATGATCCATTACTTCGTCAGTGAAGCATAGTGGGTGTGCGGCGCCTCTGTATTGAGCAATATCACGACATAGCTCAAGAGAGCGTTGTCTGCTGTGTTCGGCCCGGCCGGAGTTGTTGTGTCCGGTGCGACGGTATTCGTCGTGGGTGTTGGGGCGCCCACGTGATCCATAGATAGATCTGGATTGTCTTGCCTTGTCCTCCAATATATCGCGCAAGTCCGGCGCGTTCCCCCGTGGCTTCGGACTTTTTGAGCGGTGCCGGGGTACGGTTTTGGTGGAGGGCTTAGATGCCTCTCTGTCGCGGCCACGAGGTGGTCGGTCTGCCGTATTGTGCGCTGGTGATGAAGGTTTGTATGCTTCCTCCTCTAGTCGGGGGAGCAACTTGCGTTTTGGGTAGCTTTTGGAGGGGCGTTCGAGTTCATACTCTTCGGCCGCGAGGACCTCGGTCCATCTGTCGACCAGCAGGTCTTGATTAGCTTGAAGTTGTTGCTGCTTTTTCTTTAGGCTATTTGCTGTGGCCATTAGCCTGCGTTTGAAACACTCTCGTTCGACGGGATCCTCAGGCACGACGAATTCGTCGTCGTCGAGGCTTGCCTCGTCTCCGGAGGGAGGTATATAATTATCATCCTCGACCTCTTCGTCTGCCGCTCTCTTGTGAGGGCTTGCTTCTGCATCCTCCTGTGCTGAATCTTGCTGGAGGGGGTTGTCTTCGGCACTTTATGGGGTGTTGTTATCTCCTGTGCCGGAATCTCCATTCTTGTTGTGGCGGGATTTAGAGCGGCGCCACTGACGTTGGCGCTTGGGCTGTTTCTTTAAGGAATCTGCCTCCGCTGCTTCTTCGCCGTCCCCATCTTTTGGGGTGTCCACCATGTATATGTCGCATGACGAGGTGGTCTTCCAGTGCCCTGTAGGCGCTGGTTCTTGATCGTCTCCGGCATCGTCGTCCATACCGTCGATGTCTTCGGAGTCGTAGTCTAGTACGTCGGTTAGATCGTCGACAGTGGCTACAAAGTGGGTGGTGGGTGGGCTTTGAATTTCTTCGTCGTCCGCATCCCAACCATCCTGGCCGTAGTCCGGACAGGGCTCTCCGGATAGTGAGAGATGCTTTAGCGATTTTAAGATGTCGCCAAAGGGTAAGTGCTGAAAAATGTCCACAGCGGTGAACTCCATGATCGGCGCCCAATCAGATTCTATTGGCAGGGGCGCAGGAGGTTCGGAGTCCGGCACGGAGTCCGGCACCTCAGAGTCACGAGCTTTATAAGGGACGAGGTCAGTGTTCGGCTCCATCGCCGTGGAAGTTGCAGCTCCCGAGGCGGTGTCCAGCCACCCGTCCTCGATCTGCGCAATCGGCTCCGAACTATGGGTCGGAGCGGATTCGTGTGCGGCCTCCAACGTACTATCCGGCGGCAGAGTTAGGTCGTGCCCATCGTGACAGTGCGGCATGCTTGGCTGCGGCTCGGATCCATCCAAAATCAAGTCTCCGTGGATATCGGCCGTGAAGTTTAGGCTTCCAAACCTGACCTGACGGCCAGGGGCGTAGCTTTTGATCTGCTCCAGATGGCCAAGTGAATTGGCCCGCAGTGCGAAGCCGCCTAATACGAAGATCTGTCCAGGGAGAAAAGCCTTTCCCAGGACTGCGTCGTTGTTGATTGAAGAGGCCATCAAGCCTATCGGTGACGACACAGAGGAGCTCTCAATGAAAGCACCAATGCCGGTGTCAAAACCGGCGGATCTCGGGTAGGGGGTCCCGAACTGTGCGTCTAGGCGGATGGTAACAGGAGACAAGGGACACGATGTTTTACCCAGGTTCGGGACCTCTTGATGGAGGTAAAACCCTACGTCCTGCTTGATTGATATTGATAATGTGGGTATTACAAGAGTAGATCTACCACGAGATCAAGGAGGCTAAACCCTAGAAGCTAGCCTATGGTATGATTGTTGTAATGGTTGTTGTTGTGTCCTACGGACTAAAGCCATCCGGTTTATATAGACACCGGAGAGGGCTAGGGTTACATAGAGTCGGTTACAATGGTAGGAGATCTACATATCCGTATCGCCAAGCTTGCCTTCCACGCCAAGGAAAGTCCTATCCGGACACGGGACGAAGTCTTCAATCTTGTATCTTCATAGTCTTGGAGTCCGGCTGACGATGATAGTCCGGCCGATGATGATAGTCCGGCTATCCGGACACCCCCTAGTCCAGGACTCCCTCAGCTTGTATATTCCAATGATGGGCTTCCTCAAAAGTGACCTAGGTCTTCGTGAGCAAGCGAGTTGGATGCACACCCACTTAGTTTCTTTTGTTGAGCTTTCGTACATTGATAGCTCTAGTGCATCCGTTGCATGGCAATCCCTACTCACTCACATTGATATCTATTAATGGGCATCTCCATAGCCCGTTGATACGCCTAGTTGATGCGAGACTATCTTCTCCTTTTTGTCTTCCCCAGAACCACCATTCTATTCCACATATAGTGCTATGTCCATGGCTCACGCTCATGTATTCCGTGAAAGTTGAAAGAGTTTAAGATTATTAAAGTATGAAACAACTACTTGGCTTGTCATCGGGGTTGTGCATGATTAAATACTTTGTGTGATGAAGATAGAGCAACAGCCAGACTATATGATTTTGTAGGATAACTTTCTTTGGCCATGTTATTTTGAGAAGACATGATTACTTTTATTAACATGCTTGAAGTGTTACTATTTCTTTTATCAATATGAACTTTTATTTTGAATCATTTTGATCTGAACATTCATGACACAATAAAGAATTACTTTGAGAATCATGCTAGGTAGCATTCCACATCAAAAATTCTATTTTTATCATTTACCTACTCGAGGACGAGCAGGAATTAAGCTTGGGGATGCTTGATACTCTCCAACGTATCTATAATTTTTGATTGTTCCATGCTATTATATTACCTGTTTTGAATGATTATGGGCTTTATTATACACTTTTATATCACTTTTGGGACTAACCTATTAACCGGAGGCCCAGCCCATATTGCTGTTTTATTACCTATTTCAGTATTTCAAAGAAAAGGAATATCAAACGGAGTCCAAACAGAATGAAACCTTCGGCAACGTGATTTTTTGGATGATTACGATCCGGGAGACTTGGAGTTCACGTCAGAAGAGCCTCAAGGAGGCCACGAGATAGGAGGGCGCGCCCCCCTTACAGGGTGGCGGCCCCCTGTCTCGTGGGCCCCTCGAGCGTCCCCCGACCGACTTATTTCACCTATATATACATGCGTACCCTAAAACCATTGAATATCAAGATAGATTGGGAGTTCCGCCGCCGCAAGCCTCTGTAGCCACCAAAAACCTCTCGGGAGCCCGTTCTGGCACCCTGTCGGAGGGGGATCCCATCACCAGTGGCCATATTCATCATCCCGGCGCTCTCCATGACAAGGAGGGAGTAGTTCACCCTCGGGGCTGAGGGTATGAACCAGTAGCTATGTGTTTGATCTCTCTCTCGTGTTCCCTCTATGGCACGATCTTGATGTATCCCGAGCTTTGCTATTATAGTTGGATCTTATGATGTTTCTCCCCCTCTACTCTCTTGTGATGAATTGAATTTCCCCTTTGAAGTTATCTTATCGGATTGAGTCTTTTATGAGAACACTTGATGTATGTCTTGCCGTTCTTATCTGTGGTGACAATGGGATATCATGTGCCACTTGATGTATGTTTTGGTCACCAATTTGCGGGTTCCGCCCATGAACCTATGCATAGGGGTTGGCACACGTTCTTGACTCTTCGGTAGAAACTTTGGGGCACTCTTTGAAGTACTTTGTGTTGGTTGGATGAATCTGAGATTGTGTGATGCATATTGTATAATCATGCCCACGGATACTTGAGGTGACAATGGAGTATCTAGGTGACATTAGGGTTTTGGTTGATTTGTGTCTTAAGGTGTTATTCTAGTACGAACTCTTTAATAGATCGATCCGAAAGAATAACTTTGAGGTGGTTTCGTACCCTACCATAATCTCTACGTTTGTTCTTCGCTATTAGTGGCTTTGGAGTGACTCTTTGTTGCATATTGAGGGCTTTTTATATGATCTATCTATGTTATTATTGTTGAGAGAACTTGCACTAGTGGAAGTATGAACCCTAGGCCTTGTTTCCTATCATTGCAATACCGTTTACGCTCACTTTTACCACTTGTTACCTTGCAGTTTTTATAATTTCAGATTTCAAAAACCTTTATCTACCATCTATTTTGCACTTGTATCACCATCTCTTCGCCAAACTAGTGCACCTATACAATCTACCATTGTATTGGGTGTGTTGGGGACACAAGATACTCTTTGTTGTTTGAGAGAGACCATCTTCATCCTACGCCTCCTATGGATTGATAAACCTTAGGTCATCCACTTGAGGGAAATTTGCTACTATCCTACAAACCTGTGCACTTGCAGGCCCAACAACGTCTACAAGAAGAAGGTTGTGTAGTAGACATCAAGAGCTATGTCTGGATCACTAGCTAGAGTGATGATTCCACTGGGCCCGGGCATCTTGAGCTTCATGTACCCATAATGGGGTATAACTTGAAAGCTCGTGAATGCATCCTGCCCAAAAAGGGTGTGGTATCCGCTACTGAACGGGGCCACTTGGAATATGATTTCTTCGGACCTATAATTCTCCGCGTGTCGAATACCACATCCAGTGTGATTTTTCCTGCACATTGTGCCTCCCGACTAGGGATGATTCCCCTGAAGGTCGTGCTGCTTTGTTCGATGCGGCTCTTGTCTATTTCCATCTTGTTAAGAGTTGCCTCGTAAATGAGGTTTAGTCCGCTGTCGTTGTCCATGAGCACTTTAGTAAGGCGGAACCCGTCAATAATTGGACTAAGAACTAACGCGGATGGTGCCCGAACTGTTCGGAATTTAGGTTCGTCACTAGCATTGAAAGGTATAGCCGTGTCGTTCCATGGATTTGTTGTTGCAATGTGGCAGACTTTGGCAAGGTTGCGGAGTGCTCGCTTACACCTATTGTTTGAGGCAAAAGTCTCAAAGACTGTCAGTACTGTATTGTTATCCTCCGTGGGATGGAGCTCTGCAGCATTATTAATGAGGAGGTCCTCGCCGCTCTTGGCCACCTGCCGGAGTACCCAACATTCTCTAAGGTTGTGTGTTGGTATAGTATCCGGTGTACTATGAATTTTGCATGGCCCATTGAGCCATCCCTCCAGTACGGTTCCACGCCCAATGAGGGGCTTTGGCTTCTTTGTGATTGGATTAGGTGGCTTACGGTAGCGCACCCTTTTAGTTTGGACGAGGGATTTAGTGAGAGCTGGAGGATCCCAAAATTTTATTTGGGTTTTCCAGGCGCTTTCCATCGTGTAGTACTTCTATGCTAAGGCCGCCAATTCAGCAAAGTGTACTATCTCACGACGACTTATGGTGTTGAGAATTCCCTTGTCCGTGCAATTTTTGCAGCAGAATTGGATTGCGTCTTCCTCACGACAATCTTTGACCTTGTTCATTACAAGGAGGAATCTGGCCCACAAGTGATGTACTGTCTCTTGGGGCTCTTGTTTGATGTGGGAAAGATCACTTGTATCTGGGTGGGTGGGTAGATTTAAGTCCGAACCCTGACCAAATCTGAAACCCAGGGGAGGAGGAGTTTCCAAGCATGGCAGCTCGGACTCCAGGATGCTGCCCAATTTTCCTGGTCAGCTGCCCGATTCTAAGTTCGGATCCTGGGCCATGTCCTCCCGTAGACGGGTATCCGGCTCAGAGAGCTCGGGAATCCGGACATAGTTTGTCCTCAGAATAGAGGAAGAATCACTGATTTGTTCCTCCTCCACCACTATCTGATGGGTGACCGGCGGAGAGTTAATCTCCCTTTGGTCGGGTTTAAGCCCAATCCGGTCATAGTCCGTAGCGACTCCCAGGGTGGCGATGTGATCCAAGAGCTTGTTCAGGGAGGAGAGCTCTATTGGATCCATCTTCTCGGTGAATTCCGAGCTAGCGCGGAGGCTGTTCTTGATGACCTGAGAAGTCATCGTCGGCGTGGAGGCCGATTGGGCGGTCATGACGAAGCCGCCCGGCCAGAGGGTCTGGCCTATAGCCGGGGTACCTGCAGAGGTGATGTTGTCCTTACAACAAGGCAAACCATCGAACCTTATTGTGACGGCACAGTGGAACTCTCAATGAAAGCACCAATGTCGGTGTCAAAACCGGCGGATCTCGGGTAGGGGGTCCCGAACTGCGCGTCTAAGGCTAATGGTAACAGGAGGCTGGGGACACGATGTTTACCCAGGTTCAGGCCCTCTCGATGGAGGTAATACCCTACTTCCTGCTTGATTGATCTTGATGATATGAGTATTACAAGAGTTGATCTACCACGAGATCGTAGAGGCTAAGCCCTAGAAGCTAGCCTATGATTATGATTGTTGTTGTCCTACGGACTAAACCCTCCGGTTTATATAGACATCGAAGGGGGATATGGTCACATAGAGTCGGATACAGAGAAGGAGATCTACATATCCGAATCGCCGATCTTGCCTTCCACGCAAAGGACAGTCCCATCCACACACGGGACTAAGTCTTCAATCTTGTATCTTCATAGTCCAACAGTCCGGCCAAAGTATATAGTTCGGCTGTCCGGATACCCCCTAATCCCGGACTCCCTCAATTAGTTTTAGACCTCAATAATTGTTATTTGGTGCCCGCGTTGAGCATGAACATTATATTTGGATCTTGTTTATTGCGAGATCATTATTCATTTAAGTCAGAGAATAATGGTTGTTCTATTTATATGAATAATATCTTTTATGGTCATGCACCCTCGAGGAGTGGTCTATTCTTGTTGAATGTCGATTGTAGTGATACACATATTCATAATATTGATGCCAAAAGATGTGAAGTTGATAATGATAGTGCAACATATTTTTGGCATTGTCGTTTAGGTCATATTGGTGTAAAGCGCATGAAGAATCTCCATGCAGATGGGCTTTTGGAATCACTTGATTATGAATCATTTGATACTTGCGAGCCTTGCCTCATGGGCAAGATGACTAAAACTCCGTTCTCCGAAACAATGGAGCAAGCTAATGACTTGTTAAAAATAATAAATATCGACGTATGCGGTCCGATGAGTGTTGAAGCACGCGGTGGGTATCGTTATTTTCTAACCTTCACAGATGATTTGAGTAGGTATGGGTATATCTACTTGATGAAACACAAGTCTAAAACATTTGAAAAGTTCAAAGAATTTCAGAGTGAACTAGAGAATCATCGTAACAGGAAAAAAAATTCTAGGATCTGATCGCGGAGGCGAATATTTGAGTTACGAGTTTGACCTTCATTTGAAACAATGTGGAATAGTTTCACAACTTATGCCACCTTGAACACCACAGCGTAATGGTGTGCCCGAATGTCGTAACCATACTTTATTAGATATGGTGCGATCTATGATGTGTCTTACCGATTTACCACTATCGTTTTGGGGTTATGCATTAGAGACAATCACATTCATGTTAAATAGGACAATGTCTAAATCCGTTGAGATGACACCGTATGAATTGTGGTTTGGCAAGAAACCTAAGTTGTCGTTTCTTCAAGTTTGGGGTTGCGACACTTATGTCAAAAGGCTTCAGTCTGATAAGCTCGAACCCAAATCGGAGAAGTGCATCTCCATAGGATACCCTAAGGAAACAATTGGGTACCCCTTCTATGACAGATCCAAAGGTAAGATCTTTGTTGCCAAGAATGGAACCTTTCTAGAGAAGGAGTTTCTCTCGAAAGAAGTGAATGGGAGGAAAGTAGAACTTGGTGAGGTAATTGTACATTCTCTCGAATTGGAAAGTAGCTCATCATAGAAAACCGTTCCCGTGATGCCTACAACAACTAGAGAGGAAGCTAATGATGATGATCATGAAACTTCAGATCAAGTTACTACTGAACCTCGTAGGTCAACCAGAGCACGATCCGCACCAGAGTGGTATGGTAATCCTGTTCTGGAAGTCATGTTACTAGACCAAGGTGAACCTACGAACTATGAAGAAGCTATGGTGAGCCCAGATTCCGATAAATGGCTTGAGGCCATGAATCTGAGATAGGATCTGTCGTGGTTCTAAGTCTGACAGTAGTGTCGGGGGGTAGCTATGGAGAGGCAAGATCCTAGCTATGGAGTAATTGTATACACAAGGGGTTTACGAGTTCAGGCCCTTCTCGGAGGAAGTAACAACCCTACGTCTCGGAGCCCGGAGGTGGTCGACTGGTATTATGTGTGTATGAGTTACAGGGGTGCGAACCCTTTACACTAAGGAGGGGGGTGGCTTGTATAGAGTCCGCCAGACCCCTCCGGCCCTCAGTTATGCAGGGTTTAAGATACATTAAGATCGGGCGTTACTGGTAACGCTATAGATAAAGTGCCATGATGATCATAAAAGCTACTTAATGACCGACCGTTGGCGTGCAGAGTGACTTTAGGTCTCCTGGCTGTCGAGTGGATGGCTTCATGGTCGAGTGTCTTTGAGTCCTTCTAGTGGAACATTTCCGGGTCGATTGAAAGGTGATTTCTTCTAGAGATGTCCTTGGGGAGGGTATCTTGGGCAGGTCCATGACCCTACCCCGGGTACATAGCTTCATCATTAGCCCCCGAATGGATCGAGGTCTGAGTGGGGAAGGACTTGAACACACTTCCGACCCATTTTCGTGCTATGCGTATGTCTTGTCCTGGATCAATGAACTTTAGGTGACGGCACCAACTTCTTTTTCAGTCACCTTGATCCATTCTTTGTATGCGTCGAGTGAAGTTTTTTACTTGGAGAACTCCGAACGAAAGAGCGGAAGAGATCTTTCGTCCGACAGTTGTTCTGCAGCTCGCGGATTTAGCGGGATTCGCATTTCGGGAAGCGCACGGGGCGGAGGAGGCTGCAGTAATCGGATGGGATAAGGTAGGGATGCCTCGATCTCTGCGCCACCTTTTTCGCCACGTATCGCGCGTGCGACTGTTGCGGGATTCGACAGGATCGTCCGGGCCTACAAGTCAGTCACTCGGAAGTAACCTCATATAAGGCGCCGGACTAGGGTTTTTGAACAGTGCATTCTCATTTCCTCCTCTCTTCCCCAGACTTATCCGCCGCGTTCGCTTCCGTCTCAGTGCCGCTCCCCCGTGTGCGTCTTGCCGGTGATGATGGTGAAAGAGAAGACGGCAGCCCTGGAGCGGGCAAAGAAAGCAACGGCGAAGGCGAAGGGAAGGGCGACCAGTCGAGGCGGATCTTCATCGAGGGACGGCCTGCCGCAGGGCTGGATCTAGGGCGACTGGATCTGGTCGACGATTCGTCAAGAAGATCTTGACAACCTGGCCGATGGAGGACTGATCCCGCATGGATCGGTGCGGATCCCAGGGAAGGAGTCTGAGCCGCAGCCTCAGGAGGGTGAGTGCGTTCTCTTGGCCACCCATGTCGATCGTGGGTTTTCTTTGCCGCCTCACCCTTTCTTTCGGGGATTTCTAAATTTCTTTGGGGCGCAACTCCACCACATCACACCCAACACCATCATGTACCTTGCTGCTTTCGTGTCTTTGTGCGAGAATTTCTTGGGTTGTCGGCCTCATTGGGGTCTTTTCAAGCACATCTTCACCTGTCGCTCCCAGACGGTGAAAAAGGCCAAATCCGAGTGACGAGAGAACACAAGTGATTCAGATGTGTGGGGGTCTTGGGGTGCAAATGAGGGGGAAAAGTGCTTTTCCGGCCATGATCCTACCCGACTCGGTCCGTGGATGGCAGTCGACCTGGTTCTACTGCAAAGACCAGCCGACGCCAGGGCAGTCGACCTGACTCCCTCCTTTTTCCATGGACCGAGTGAGGAAGCCTTCCTCTTTGAAGGTGATCCCGGAAGAGAAAGCGCAGGTTAAGGCGTTGGTCGAACGTGTTGTCCAGCTTATCCGTGATGGGGTGACCGGCATGGATGAGGGAGTCCTGGACTAGGGGGTGTCCGTATAGCCGAACTATCATCATCGGCCGGACTCCAAGACTATGAAGATACAAGATTGAAGACTTCGTCGCGTGTCCGGATGGGACTTTCCTTGTCTTGGAAGGCAAGCTTGGCGATACGGATATGTAGATCTCCTACCATTGTAACCGACTCTGTGTAACCCTATCCCTCTCTGGTGTCTATATAAACCAGATGGTTTTAGTCCATAGGACGAACAACAATCATACAATAGGCTAGCTTATAGGGTTTAGCCTCCTTGATCTCGTGGTAGATCTACTCTTGTAATACCCACATCATCAATATCAATCAAGCAGGACGTAGGGTTTTACCTCCATCAAGAGGGCCCGAACCTGGGTAAAACATCGTGTCCCTTGTCTCCTGTTACCATCCGCCTAGACGCATAGTTCGGGACCCCCTACCCGAGATCCGCCGGTTTTGACACCGACATTGGTGCTTTCATTGAGAGTTCCTCTGTGTCGTCACTGATAGGCTCGGTGGCTCCTTCGATCATCAACAACGACGCGGTCCAGGGTGATACTTTTCTCCCCGGACAGATCTTCGTATTCGGCGGCTTTGCACTGCGGGCCAATTCGTTTGGCCATCTGGAGCAGACCGAATGCTACGCCTCTGGCCGTCAGGTCAGATTTGGAAGTCTGAACTTCACGGCTGACATCCGCGGAGACTTGATCTTCGATGGATTCGAGCCACAGCCGACCGTGCCGCACTGTCATGATGGGCATGGTTTAGCCCTACTACCGGACAGTGCCCTGGGGGCCGCACACGAGTCCGCTCCGACCCTCAATTCGGAGCCGGCTATGCAGATCGAGGACGGGTGGTTAGACACCGCCTCGGGGGCTGCAACCTCTATGGCAATAGAGCCGAATACTGACCTTATCCCTTGTGAAGCTTGTGACTCCAAGGTGCCGGACTCCGAACCTCCTATGCCCCCTCCAATCGAATCCGATTGGGCGCCGACCATGGAGTTCACCGCTGCGGACGTCTTTCAACACTCACCTTTCGGCGACATCCTGAATTCGCTAAAGTATCTCTCGTTATCAGGAGAGCCCTGGCCGGACTGTGGTCAGGACGGTTGGGATGCGGACGACGAAGAAATTCAAGGCCCACCCACCACCCACTTAGTAGCCACTATCGATGATTTAACCGACATGCTAGACTTCGACTCTGAAGACATCGACGGTATGGACGACGATGCCGGAGACGACCAAGAAGCAGCGCCTACTGGGCACTGGAAAGCCACCTCGTCATATGACATATACATGGTGGATATCCCAAAGGATGGGAATGGCGAGGGAACAGCGGAGGAAGACCCCTCCAAGAAATAGCCCAAGCGCCGGTGTCAGCATCGCCGCTCTAAATCCCGCCACAGCAAGAATGGAGATTCCGGCACCGGAGATAATAATACCCCAGACAGTGCCGAAGACAACCCCCTCCAGCAAGATTCAGCGCAGGAGGACGGAGAAGCCAGCCCTCATGGGAGAGCAGCAGACGAAGAGGTAGAGGATGATAATTACATGCCTCCCTCCGGAGACGAGGCAAGCCTCGATGACGATGAATTTGTCGTGCCTGAGGATCCCGTCGAACAAGAGCGTTTTAAACACAGGCTTATGGCCACGGCAAACAACCTCAAGAAAAAGCAGCAACAGCTTAGAGCTGATCAAGATCTGCTAGCCGACAGATGGACTGAAGTCCTTACGGCCGAAGAGCATGAGCTCGAACGCCCCTCCAAAAGCTACCCCAAACGCAAGTTGCTCCCCTGATTAGAGGATGAGGCATATAAACCTGCATCACCAGCACACAATACGGCTGACCGACCACCTCGTGGCCGCGACAGAGAGGCCTCTAGGCCCTCCACTAGAACCGTACCCCGGCATCGCTCGAAAAGAACAAGGCCACAGGGGAACGCTCCGGACTTGCGAGATATATTGAAGGATAAGGCAATACAATCAAGATCGATCTACGGATCGCGTGGGTGCCCCATGATACGTGACGACAACCGTCGCACCGGACACAGCAAGTCCAGCCGGGCCGAACATAGTAGACAAAGCTCGCTTGAGCTCCGTCGTGATATAGCCCAATACAGAGGCGCCGCACACCCACTATGCTTCGCAGATGAAGTAATGGATCATCAAATCCCCGAAGGGTTTAAACCCGTGAATATTGAATCCTATGATGGCACAACAGACCCCGCGGTTTGGATCGAAGACTATCTCCTTCATATCCACATGGCCCGCGGTGACGATCTTCACGCCATCAAATACCTCCCACTCAAGCTTAAAGGACCAGCTCGGCATTGGCTTAACAGCTTGCCAGCAGAATGAATTGGGTGTTGGGAGGACCTGGAAGCCGCATTCCTTGATAACTTCCAGGGCACGTATGTGCGACCACCAGACGCTGACGACCTAAGCCACATAATTCAGCAGCCAGACGAATCGGCCAGACAATTCTGGATACGGTTCTTAACTAAGAAAAATCAAATCGTCGACTGTCCAGATGCGGAGGCCCTCGCGGCCTTCAAACATAACATCCGCGATGAGTGGCTTGCCCGGCAACTGGGACAGGAAAAGATGAAATCCATGGAAGCCCTCACATCACTCATGACCCGCTTCTGCGCGGGAGAGGACAGCTGGCTAGCCCGCAGCAACAACCTCAGCAAAAATTCTGGCAGTCCGGATACCAAGGACCGCAACGGCAGGTCGCGTCGCAACAAGAACAAATGCCGCATTAACGGTGACAATAATGAGGATACGGCAGTCAATGCCGGATTCAGAGGCTCCAAACCCGGTTAGCGAAAAAAGCCATTCAAAAGAACTACTCCGGGTCCGTCCAATTTGGATCGAATACTCGATCGCTCGTGCCAGATACACGGCACCCCCGAAAAGCCAGCCAACCACACCAACAGGGACTGTTGGGTATTCAAGCAGGCAGACAAGCTAATTGCCGAAAACAATGGCAAGGGGCTGCATAGCGATGACGAAGAAGAGACCCGATCGCCGAACAATAGAGGACAGAAGGGTTTCCCCCCACAAGTCCGGACGGTGAACATGATATACGCAACCCACATACCCAAGAGGGCGTGGAAGCGTGCACTCAGGGACGTATACGCGATGGAGCCAGTCGCCCTGAAGTTCAACCCATGGTCCTCCTGCCCGATCACTTTTGATCGAAGGGACCACCCCACCAGCATCCGCCACGACGGATTCGCCGCATTGGTTTTAGACCCAATCGTCGATGGATTTCACCTCACCAGAGTCCTGATGGACAGCGGCAGCAGCCTGAACCTGCTTTATCAGGACACAGTGCACAAGATGGGCATAGACCCCTCAAGGATTAGACCCACAAAGACGACCTTCAAAGGCGTCATACCAGGTGTAGAGGCCAATTGTAGAGGCTCAGTTACACTGGAAGTGGTCTTCGGATCCCCGGATAACTTCCGAAGCGAGGAGTTAATCTTCGACATAGTTCCGTTCTGTAGCGGCTATCATGCTCTGCTCGGACGGACTGCGTTTGCAAAGTTCAACGCGGTGCCGCACTATGCATACCTCAAGCTCAAGATGCCAGGCCCTCGAGGAGTCATCACGGTTAACGGAAACACTGAACGCTCCCTCTGAATGGAGGAACATACAGCGGCTCTCACGGCAGAAGTACAATGCAGCCTCTTAAGGCAATTCTCGAGTCCGGCCGTTAAGCGACCGGACACGGCTAAACGCGCCTGGAGTAACCTACAACAAGACCACCTGGCACGTTCCGAGCACGCGTAGCAATGCGGCCCCAACCCCAGCCCTCGCAAGATTGCAAGACTGGTCCTTCGCGTACATCATTACGCCATGGAGATACCATGGGCATAGGGGGAGGGGCACGACCACGACAGGCCCAGAATGCGGCTTAACCACACCAGGGGCTCCCAAGTGTGTCATTCTTTTTTTTCCTTTTCTTTCTTACCCACAGGACTCCGTTCACCAGAGGCCGTGTCCGGCAGTAGACCGGCCGAACTCACGATGCAACAGCCAGGGAAGTTGAAAGGCTACGACGAATATCCAGGTGGCCTCCATTACGAGCATTAAATCTGTTTTATACACCATTCCGCAGCCTACCCCTGGAGGGGGACATGTTTAATAGTCCCATCCCTTGCTTACCGCACTACTTGTATCGTTCTGCATTCATGGCAGTATTTCTTGAATAAACAATGCAACACCTTTTTGCTTACAATTGCATTCCTTTCTTATACATATGTTCATTTATGACATGTCGCATCCGTACACTTTGGTACGGCTAAATACACCAGGGGCTTAAGTTCCCCACATTATGGTGTGATAAGTCCGAACACATTCACAAGTGCGGCACCCCGAACTTATAGCATTATATGCATCAGCTCTGAATCATGTCTTGGGTCAATAGTTGGGTTTGCCCGGCTCCCATGTTTTGGTACATTACGTTCCGTTGTATCGGCTAAGGTAGCACTGGGAGAACCACTGCGATTGCGCCCCAGTTGAGCTGGGCAAGCGCCTCAGTGGAGAAAGCTAAAACTGACCATCATGATGAGGCGAGAGATGGTCGCTGTTCGAGAGGTTTTTTTGAGTCCCTAAAGACTTATGCCGCTTAGAGCGAGGAACCGGCTTTGTCCAGCCCAGGCGTGGATAGCGCCCCGAATTCGGCCTTCCGAACACTAGGGGCTTCACCGAAATTTAAAATTATAGAATTCTATGGCTAAGTGAGAGTGTTCAAGCATTATAAGTCCGGTTGCCTCGTTCGTTGTGTTGAGCGCCTCCCTAGATGGACCCAAATATGGGAACAAGAGTGCTCAAATTTATCCCGAACACCCCAGCACTCGTGGCATGGGGGCTGAAGCCGACGACTTGCCATCTCTCAGATTTGATAAACAGCCGCACAGAAGGTAATATTTTAAATCAACAAGCGTTGCTTAACGCATATGAACAAAGTTTTCAGCGCACAAGATAACAAAATGCGAGTCTACTCAAATATTACATTTTTGGAGCACTCACCCGCAATAATGCGGGCACCCTTCAGGACACCCTTATAATACATCTCGGGCGTGCGATACTCCTTGCCCGGCGGTAGCGCATCCGTCACAAACTTCTCAGTATCCATCTTGCCCCAGTGCACCTTAGCACGAGCAAGGGCCCGATGGGCACCTTCAATACAGGCGGATTGCTTGATGACCTCAACCCATGGACAAGCATCCACCAGCCGCCGCACTAGGCCAAAGTAGCTCCCAGGCATGGCCTCCTTGGGCCACAGCCGAACTATGAGGCCCTTCATGGCCTGTTCGGCCACCTTGTGGAGCTCGACCAGCTGCTTCAGCTGGTCGCTAAGGGGCACCGGATGTCCGGCCTCAGCATACTGAGACCAGAAGACCTTCTCCGTCGAGCTCCCCTCCTCGGCCCTGTAGAAAGCGGCAGCATCGGACACGTTGCGGGGCAGATCTGCGAACGCTCCTAGAGAGCTCCGAATTCGGGTAAGTAACAGGTAATTCACATTCACATGCTTGCTTTGCATGAAAAATGCCTTACCCGCCGCTATTTTCTTCAACGCCTCAATTTCCTGAAGGGCCTTGTGGGCTTCGGCCTTAGCGGCTTTGGCACTCTCAAGAGCCGATGCAAGCTCGGACTCTCGAGTCTTCGAGTCACGCTCCAAACTCTCATGCTTTTCCACGAGAGCCTGGAGCTCTTGCTGTACCTCCGCCACCCGTGCCTCCTGCTTCTCTCGCCCAGCACGCTCCACGGCCGCATTACGTTCGGCCGCGGACACCGCCTCCTTCAGGGTCGCCACCTCGTTCGTGGCCCCTGAAGTACCCACGTTATCCTTGTCATTTCTCTTGCAACCAAATCCTTTTCTGTAAGGTACAACTTTAATAAGGTGTTACTCACCTTCCTTGTCCTCGAGCTGCTTCTTGGCACGGCCGAGCTTGTTCTCGGACCGCTGGAGGCTTTTCTTCAAAGCATCGACCTCCGCAGTCAGTGCGGCAGAGGTCAGCAACGCAGCCTACAATCCCATATTGACATATTTTTTAAGACTCCTGCGTATATCTTTTTAGATCCTCAGTCTGGCTTTTCTTTCCGAACACCGAACCGAGCATTAGGGGCTACTGTCTATGTGGTACTATTTTACATATATTAATATTCTTACCTCAAAGCCTGTTAGAAGGCTGCTGCAGGCTTCGGTCAGCCCGCTTTTGGCAAGCTGAACCTTCTAAATCACCGCACTCATGATAGTGCGGTGTTCCTCCTTGATGGAAGCGCCGTTGAGCGCCTCCAGCAAGTTATCTGGCGCCTCCGGTTGGACGGAGGCCGCTGGCGTCACGGTCTTGTCCTTCTTACGAAGGGGCCGCCTGCCAGACTCCGGAACCACTGCAGGTTCCGGTGCGGAGTCCGGTACTAAGTCCGGGAGGTTGCCCTATGGCACCTCCGGGGCCTCCTCCTCCGGGTGGGTCCCTCTCTGGGATCCCACCTTGGCGTCGTCGGCGTCACGGGGGGTGGAGGCAGTTGGAAGTGAAGTACTATTCACATCCAACGTACCCAAGGATCCGACTGCAGGGTTGTATGCGGCATTAGAAAGACACCGTGTGGCGAAAAGAAAAATCATGAAGTTATTCGGAAGTCCAGATACTTACGATCTCGCCAGGGGCTTGGCCCTTGAAGGCCAATCCTCGTCGTCGTCACCGGCATTGGCGGAACAGTCCGGGGGAAGAGTCCTTCCCTTCTTGGACCCTTCGGCCTCCCTCGTTGGGGAGGCCTTCCTTTTCTTCCCTCCCCCCGCTGGGGGAGAGGCCTCTTTCTTCTCCTCCTCGTCCTTGTGGGAGGAGTCCGCCTCGGAGTCATCGGACGATGAGTCCGATAACACCTGAAAATGGGAACTCTTTCGAGTGCCCGTGGCCTTCTTCTTGGCCTTCTTCTCCGGCACCACGTGGGGTGCCGGAACCAGCAGCCTCGTTAAGCGGGCGTCCGCTGGGTCTTCTGGCAATGGGGTCGGACAGTTCGTCCGCTCGGCCTTCTTCAGCCAGTCCTGTCAAAGGAGAGGGAGTTTAGATCCCGCATAGAGTCAAACTATGGAAAACAAGTGTCCCGTAAAGGGTAGAATCGCTTACCTCGCTAGCCTGGCGCTGCGAGCTGAATCCGCGATCTTCGGTAGCGGATGCGGGAGCCTCTGCGCCCTTAAACAGCATCTTCCAGGCATCTCCGTACATAGTGTCGAAGAGCCTGCTCAAGGTTCGGTGCTGGGCCGGATCAAACTCCCACAATTTGAAGGCCCGTTGTTGGCACGGGAGAATCCGGCGGATGAGCATGACCTGGACTACGTTGACAAGCTTGAGCTTCTTGTTCACTAGCTTTTGGACGCAGGCTTGGAGTCCGGTCAGCTCCTCCGAATCGACCCAGGTCAGGCCACCCTCTTTCCTAGAGGTGAGCCGTGTGGGGATGCCATATTTGAATTCGGGGGCCGCTGCCATTTAGGGTCACGCGACTCGGTGGTGTAGAACCACCCCGATTGCCACCCCTTGATGGTTTCCACGAAGGCGCCCTCAAGCCAAGTAACTTTGGGCATCTTGCCCACCATGGCGCCTCCGCACTCCGCTTGGCTGCCCTTCACAACCTTCGGCTTGACATTGAAGGTCTTGAGCCACAAGCCGAAGTGGGGCTGGATGCAGAGGAAGGCCTCGCACACGACGATAAACGCTGAGATGTTGAGGATGAAATTCGGGGCCAGATCATGGAAATCCAGGCCATAGTAGAACATGAGCCCCCGGACAAAGGGGTGAAGTGGGAAGCCCAGTCCGCGGAGGAAATGGGGAAGGAATACCACCCTCTCATGGGGCCCGGGGGTGGGGATGAGCTGCCCCTCGTCTGGGAGCCGGTGCGCGATGTTGTTGGACAGATATCCGTCGCTGCGCAGCTTCTAAATGTGCCCCTCCGTAACGGAGGAGGCCATCCACTTGCCTCCCGCTCCAAACATAGTTGGAGAAGGTTGAGGTGAGATGTGCGGACTTGGGTGCTGGAGCTCGAGTGCGCGGAGATGGATAAGCAAAGGAGGAAGAAGGCGCAGGTAAAAAGGTGGATCCTTATCCCCTTATATATGGGCGGACGAAACTATGCTTCCCCACCGGCCTGGTAAAACTCGCTTTTCTCCCAGGCGCCACAATCAATGGCGCGGTTGGGTTACCCACGTCCGTATTGATGAGAATCCCGGAATAAGGGAAACACGATCTCTGCTTTGACAAGACGTGCCAAGGAAACGGCTTTGCTAAACGCGCTGAGGTGGTTTAACAAAAACGATTCAAGTAAAGGCTTGGTTGTGGTGTGACGTCACGCCATGAAATACGTCAGCAGATTGAACTTGTGTAAATATTATTCTCTCTACGGTGGAATGTGGAATTTATTACTAGTGTTCACAATCTTCTATAAATTATTCGGAGGAGGAACCCGCCTTGCAATGCCGAAGACAATATGCGCGCCGGACTCGTCGTCATTGAAGCCTGGTTCAGGGGCTACTGAGTGAGTCCTGGACTAGGGGGTGTCCGGATAGCCGAACTATCATCATCAGCCGGACTCCAAGACTATGAAAATACAAGATTGAAGACTTCATCCCGTGTCCGGATGGGACTTTCCTTGGCGTGGAAGGCAAGCTTGGCGATACGGATATGTAGATCTCCTACCATTGTAACCGACTCTGTGTAACCCTAGCCCTCTCTGGTGTCTATACAAACCGGATGGTTTTAGTCCATAGGACGAACAACAATCATACCATAGGCTAGCTTCTAGGGTTTAGCCTCCTTGATCTCGTGGTAGATCTACTCTTGTAATACCCACATCATCAATATCAATCAAGCAGGACGTAGGGTTTTACCTCCATCAAGAGGGCCCGAACCTGGGTAAAACATCGTGTTCCTTGTCTCCTATTACCATCCGCCTAGACGCACAGTTCGGGACCCCCTACCCGAGATCCGCCGGTTTTGACACCGACAATGGACCTCTTGGAGGTCTTCCTCCGACAACGCATCCAGTCGCTTCAAGCTCGAGACCATCCGATGTGGTTATATTCTGGCACTGAGGACACCACTCGGATCCACCCGGAGGAGATTGACGATGCCACGCTGGAGAGGTGGCTGGCGAGCATCACGGGGAACAAGGACAACCCCCGAGGAGCCAGGAGGATTCCTCCACTCGACCAATCATACGACATAGACAAGGTCCAATTCTGCATCTCTGACTGTTATCCCGCTTTCTTCATTCTGTTTGCTTAAAATCGGTCGACTGACTTTTGTCTTGTTTGTTGTCTTCTAGGCCACTACTGAGATGTACTAGATGCCCAACGGGGCGCAAGAGCAGGCCAAGGAGGAAGAGGCGAGCGGAGGTGAAAGTGAGGAGGAGTGGCAATCTGATGGTGAGGGGGAAGAGGATGACGATGGCTCCAGTGAAGAGGAGGAGGAGGAAGTCAATCCTCCTCGCACGGAAAGGCGATCCAAGCTCACCCACGATCCCGCGAGCGAGCGTGGCAAAGCGACTGCGCCCGTTGGGCAATCGTCGAAGCACCCTCGAGTGGCTTCTTCGGTGCCGACTGAAAAAGCGCCAAAGCATCCACGAGCGGCGCCATCAAAGCCGACGAAGGCCTTGCCCAAGATGAGAATGGCCATTCCCACCATTTCCGGGTAATAGCAGAACTTGTGTTTTCTCGTTTAGCACGGACGAACTCATGGTCGACTCATTGACTATCCGACTGGTTTCTGAAATCTGCAATGCTGCTACTTCCGAGACCTCCGCCAAGAACGAAGACCAGGACATGGAAGACGCTGTCACCTCCAACCTTGGTACGCTCTCTGTAGTTTCACTTTTGGTCGATTGGATTATCGATTTCAACTTTGGATTTTTCTTGTAGTTCCTCCTCATGTCATCGATCTCCCTGATGATGACGACGAGGCGCCACTGAGGTCGAGGAGGAATAGAAAGGCGCCGGCTGGCAAGGCTACTCAGACTGCATCAGTGCCTGAGACATTGGTTCCAGAGGGTGGCAACATCACTCGGAACTCCGTGTCCTTCGCTATGTCGCTGACGAGTGCCCGGCCTTCATCGTTGACTGCTGACCCGCCCTCCCTTTTTGCCACACACCACGTCCTAGAGGACCAAGCGGGTGCTGCTAAGGAGGCTATACGCCAAGCGGGGATCATGATGGAGCAGGTGAAGGCGATCCGGAAAGCCAGCCAAGCGGCCTATGATGCTAGTTCAGCCCTTCAGAGCAACGTCCAGGTTAGTTGGTCACCGCTTGTTCTGTTAGGATATGCTATCTGAAGACTTTCTTTCCAAAGTTCTTTGTTTCTGTACACCCACTGGGTGTGTCGATTGAATTTTTGGATTGGTGGGGGCACGCTGAGTGCACCCACTGGGTGTAGTCCCCGAGACTATGGTGGACTGCTGGCAGTCGACTGTAGTCTTTGTATCTTGAATTTCTTCACTCTAACTTCCTCACTCTATCTGGTCAGACCATGTCGAGTGGAATCTTTGAACCGGTGGGGGAACACTAAGTGCACCCACTGGGTGTAGTCCCCGAGACCATGGTCGACTGCTGGCAGTCGACTAAGGTCTGAAGAGCCTGTTTT
The DNA here is from genome assembly GCF_018294505.1 of Triticum aestivum. NCBI lineage: Eukaryota > Viridiplantae > Streptophyta > Magnoliopsida > Poales > Poaceae > Triticum > Triticum aestivum. The sequence continues at coordinate 669,514,612 of NC_057810.1, read as the reverse complement.
TTTAGATCATGATGAGACCATGACTGACTGCTGGCAGTTAGCTATAGTGCTATAGTTTTAGGATCATAACCTCTTTGTCTCTTTCGGCCGACTGATCGGACCGAGTCGGAAGAACCAGTGGGGGCACGCTGAGTGCACCCACTGGGTGTAGTCCCTGAGACTACTATTGAATATTTTGATTCAGCTGTAGTCTTAGAAATGCTACAATTTTTTTCTTAGTCGCTCGGAAGCAACCTATCTTTGATGTCTGTCCACTGATCTTTCATAGAAATCTTGCGAGCTTGTGGCTCGCTATACTGGGTTGGAAAACAAACATATCCAGCTCGACCTTGATTTCAAGCTTGTTCAGGAGAACTTTCAAAAGGCGAAGGACAAAGCAAAAGGTATGATTGGTGAGAACTTGACAACTGTCTTTATCTTTCTGCCCATTCCTGATTCTGATCTCATTGTCATTTTGCAGATAAAATGAAGGAGGCTCTGAAGAAGAAGGACCTCGACCTTGCCGAGGCGCAGAAGGCGGCTTTGGACAAAACAAAGATTGCGGAAGAAAAGTTGGCTTCAGTCGGTAAACTTCAAGAGGAGAATGCCAATCTGAAAGCTGCTCTCGACACGCCAACAAGGAAGTTAGCCGTCTGAAGAATGATAAGATAGCTCTGAATGACAAGGTTCGTGAACTGGTGGGGAAGACGAACGATGTGGAGGCTTATCTGGGAGGGCTCGCCAAGAAGTTATTCATCATGCTTGAGGGTAATCTCTCCTACCCGACTGACCTGTAATCATCGACTTATTGTAGAACTGTTGGTTTATCTTTGAGTTGTGTTTACAGAATTCTGCCAAAACTTCGAGGAGGAGACCAGTCGAGTGGAGACAGGCTTGGACCCCATTAACTCTCTTGTGAAGGACGAAGCTGCTATGAACGTGCTCTGACTGGAGTCTCGTGTTGCTGGTGTGGTTGACTACCTTGCTCAACTGAAGGTTGCGGCGTCCCGAATCGACACGACACTCTGGCCGGGAGAGATGCTTCAAAATGACCTCGAGTCTTTAATGACTCGACTGAATGAAGTTCCAGATCGAGTGCAAGAATGGAAGAAGTCTTCTGCCAGATGTTGTGCTGATGTTGCTCTATCTTTGGTCTGCATTCACTGCAAGGATGCGCGAGAGGACAATCTGGCGTCCATCAAAGTGGCCAATACCAAGAAGCATGACTTCCAATCTTACATGGAGACCTTCATTGCTGCTGCCACTCGGATTGCTGACGGAATCGACCTGGACCAGTTTGTCGCGCCTTCCAGTCCTCCACCCGAGGAGTAAGAAAAACTTCTATGCTTTGCCTTAAATTTGCCTCGGAATGCCGAGTGGTTTTGTAACCGATAAACTTTTACAGGCTTGACGCATGAGCACTTCTGAATCCGTAAGATGTTATCTGAACTTGGCTTATCATTGAATACGCTTGCATTTGCCTTCGAGCGAACTTTGTTCTTCACTCGGAATATACTTAGTGCTCGAGACGCAGCTCTGGGGTGGAAAGTCCAGTCGGCCTGCACTTCATTGCTCTTGTAGGTAGGGATGGAGCACAAATTGCAGTCGACATGTGTCCTTGCGAATCAGGATGGAGCGCATGTTGCATTTGTGGCGTAGCTCCGAAGGAGAAGGCAGCAGTCGACCTGAAACTCGTCGTTGCGGATCGGAATGAATTTCATACTTAGGCGAGTACTGGACTGCAGCTAAGCCCCCCGAGTGGGAGGTTTGCTCTCCACTCGGTAGGATTTTCAAATACTTAGGCGAGTACTGGACTGCAGCTAAGCCCCCGAGTGGCAGGTTTGCTGTCCACTCGGCAGGATTTTCAAATAGTTAGGCGAGTACTGGACTGCAGCTAAGCCCCCGAGTGGGAGGTTTGCTCTCCACTCGGCAAGATTTTCAAATACTTAGGCGAGTACTGGACTGCAGCTAAGCCTCTGAGTGGGAGAGTTGTTCTCCACTCGGTAGGATTTTCAAATACTTAGGCGAGTACTGGACTGCAGCTAAGCCCAGGAGTGGGAGGGTTGCTCTCCACTCGGTAGGATTTTCAAATACTTAGGCGAGTATTGGACTGCAGCTAAGCCTCCGAGTGGGAGGGTTGCTCTCCACTCTGTAGGATTTTCAAATACTTAGGCGAGTACTGGACTGCAGCTAAGCCTCCGAGTGGGAGGGTTGCTCTCCACTCGGTAGGATTTTAAAATACTTAGGCGAGTACTGGACTGCAGCTAAGCCTCCGAGTGGGAGGGTTGCTCTCCACTCGGTAGGATTTTCAAATACTTAGGCGAAACTGATTCGCAGCTAAGCCCCCGAGTGAGAGGCTTGCTCGTCACTCGGCAGGGATTTTTTTTTACAAACTTAGGCGAAACGGATTCGCATCTAAGCCACCCACTGGGAGATTTCTCACGTAAACAAAAGCAATAACAATCACTGGGAAAATTACAACACTCTTGTCTTTGATAAACAAACTACAGAGGTACTTTTTATTACATCTCATCCGAGTGAGTATTTAAGTATAAAAGGGGCGGAGCGGCTCCACATTCCAAGCTCGTGGCTCATCAATCTGGCGACCGGCATTGTAAAGACGGTACGCTCCATTGTGGAGAACTTTGGTGACGATGAAGGGGTGTCGGTGTCAAAACCGGCGGATCTTGGGTAGGGGGGTCCCGAACTGTGCGTCTAGGCGGATGGTAACAAGAGACGAGGGACACGATGTTTTACCCAGGTTCGGGCCCTCTTGATGGAGGTAAAACCCTACGTCCTGCTTGATTGATATTGATATTGTGGATGTTTACAAGAGTGGATCTACCACGAGATCAAGGAGGCTAAACCCTAGAAGCTAGCCTATGGTATGATTGTAAGGGTTGATGTTGTTATTATGTCCTACGGACTAAAGCCATCCGCTTTATATAGACACCGGAGAGGGCTAGGGTTACATAGAGTCGGTTACAATGGTAGGAGATCTACATATCCGTATCGCCAAGCTTGCCTTCCACGCCAAGGAAAGTCCCATCCGAACACGGGACGAAGTCTTCAATCTTGTATCTTCATAGTCTTGGAGTCCGGTCGATGATGATAGTCCGGCCGATGATAGTTTGGCTGATGATGGTAGTCCGGCTATCCGGACACCCCCTAATCCAAGACTCCCTAGACTATTGACCCAAGACATGATTCGGAGCCGATTCATATAATGCTATAAGTTCGGGGTGCCGCACTTGTGGAAGTGTTCGGACTTATCACACCATAATGCGGGGAACATAAGCCCCTGGTGTATTCGGCCGTACCAAAATATACGGATGCAACATGTCGTAAATGAACATATATATATATATATAAAGTAATGCAATTATGTGCAAAAAGTGCTGCATTATTTATTCAAGAAGATCTGCTATGAGTCAGGAATGATACAAATAGTGCGGAAAGCAAGGGATTGGACGAATTAAAGGCGTCTCCCTCCAGGGGTAGGCCACGGAATGGTGTATTTAACAAATTTAATGCTCGTAATGGAGACCACCTGAGTGTTCGTCGCAGCCTTTGTCCCTCCCTGGCTGTTGCATCATGAGTTCGGCAGGTTCGCTGCCGGACAGAGTTCTGTAGAAAAAAGAGAAAAATGAAAGATAAAAAGAGCGACACACTTGGGAGCCCCTGGTGTGGTCGAACCGCACTCTGGGTCTGTTGTGGTTGTGCCTCTCCCCCTATGCCCATGGTATCTCCAGGGCGTAATTATGTACGCGGAGAGTTTGTCTTGCAATTGTGCGAGGGCTGGGGTTGAGGCCGCATTGCTACGCGTGCTCGGAACATGCCAGGTGGTCTTGGTTGATGTTGCTCCGGGCGCGTTTGGCCGTGTCCGGTCGTTTAACGGCCGGACTCAAAAATTGCCTTAAAAGGCTGCTCTGTACTTCTGCCGCGAGAGCCGCTGTATGTTCCTCCGTTCGGAGGGAGCGTTCCGTATTTCCATTGACCATGATGACTCCGCGAGGGCCTGGCATCTTTAGCTTAAGGTATGCATAATGCGGCACCGCGTTGAATTTTGCGAACGCGGTTCGTCCGAGCAGAGCGTGATAGCCACTGCGGAACGGGACTATGTCGAAGATTAACTCCTCGATTCGGAAATTATCCGGGGATCCGAAGACCACTTCCAGTGTGACTGAGCCTGTACAATTGGCCTCAACACCTGGTATGACGCCTTTGAAGGTCCTCTTTGTAGGTTTAATCCTTGAAGGGTCTATGCCCATCTTGCGCACTGTATCCTGATAAAGCAGGTTCAGGCTACTGCCGCCGTCCATCAGGACTCTCGTGAGGTGAAATCCATCGACGATTGGGTCTAAAACCAATGCGACGAATCCGCCATGGCGGATACTGGTCGGATGGTCTCTTCGGTCGAAAGTGATCGGGCAAAAGGACAATGGGTTGAATTTTGGGGCGACTGGCTCCATCGCGTATACGTCCCTTAGTGCACGCTTCCGCTCCCTCTTGGGTATATGCGTTGCGTATATCATGTTTACCGTCCGAACTTGAGGGGGGAATCCCTTTTGTCCTCTGTTGTTCGGCGGCCGGGTCTCTTCCTCGTCATCGCTGTGTAGCCCCTTGTCATTGTTTTCGGCAATTAATTTGCCTGCCTGCTTGAATACCCAACAATCTCTGTTGGTGTGGTTAGCTGGCTTTTCGGGGGTCCATGTATTTGACAAGAGCGGTCGAGTATTCGGTCCACATTGGACGGGCCCGGAGTGGTCCTTTTAAATGGCTTCTTCCGTTGACCGGGTTTGGAGCCTCGGAATCCGGCGTTGACTGCCGTATCCTCATTGCTGTCGCCGTTAATGCGGCGTTTGTTTTTGTTTCGACGCGACCTGCCATTGCGGTCCTTGGTATCCGGACTGCCAGCATTTTTGCTGAGGTTGTTGCTGCGAGCTAGCCAGCTATCTTCTCCCGCACAGAAGCGGGTCATGAGTGATGTGAGGGCTGCCATGGATTTCGGCTTTTCCTGTCCTAGGCGCCGGGCCAGCCACTCGTCGCGGATGTTATGTTTGAAGGCCGCGAGGGCCTCTGCATCCGGACAGTCGATGATTTGATTTTTCTTTGTTAAGAACCATGTCCAAAATTGCCTGGCCGATTCGTCTGGCTGCTGGATTATGTGGCTTAGGTCATCTGCGTCCGGTGGTCGCACATACGTGCCCTGGAAGTTGTCGAGGAATGCGGCTTCCAGGTCCTCCCAGCATCCAATTGACTCTGCGGGCAGGCTGTTAGGGCAATGCCGAGCTGGTCCTTTAAGCTTGAGCGGGAGATATTTGATGGCGTGAAGATCGTCGCCGCGGGCCATATGTATATGAAGGAGATTGCGGGGTCTGTTGTGCCATCGTAGGATTCGATGTTAACAGGTTTAAACCCTTCAGGGATTTGATGATCCATTACTTCGTCAGTGAAGCATAGTGGGTGAGCGGCGCCTCTGTATTGAGCAATATCGCGACGTAGCTCAAGAGAGCGTTGTCTGCTGTGTTCGGCCCGGCCGGAGTAGTTGTATCCGGCACGACGGTATTCGTCGTGGGTCTTGGGGCGCCCACGTGATCCATAGATAGATCTGGATTGTCTTGCCTTGTCCTCCAATATGTCCCGCAAGTCTGGCGCGTTCCCCCGTGGCTTCGTGCTTTTTGAGCGGTGCCGGGGTACGGTTTTGGTGGAGGGCTTACATGCCTCTCTGTCGCGGCCACAAGGTGGTCGGTCTTCCGTATTGTGCGCTGGTGATGCAGGTTTGTATGCTTCCTCCTATAGTCGGGGGAGCAACTTGCGTTTTGGGTAGCTTTTGGAGGGGCGTTCGAGTTCATACTCTTCGGCCGCGAGGACCTCGGTCCATTTGTCGGCCAGCAGGTCTTGATCAGCTTGAAGATGTTGCTGCTTTTTCTTTAGACTATTTGCCGTGGCCATTAGCCTGCGTCTGAAACGCTCTTGTTCGATGGGATCCTCAGGCACGACGAATTCGTCGTCGTCGAGGCTTGCCTCGTCTCCGGAGGGAGGTTTGTAATTGTCATCCTCGACCTCTTCGTCTGCTGCCCTCTCGTGAGGGCTTGCTTCTGCCTCCTCCTGCGCTGAATCTTGCTGCAGGGGGTTATCTCCGGCACTTTCTGGGGTGTTATTATCTCCTGTGCCAGAATCTCCATTCTTGTTGTGGCGGGATTTAGAGTGGCGCCGCTGATGTCGGCGCTTGGGCTGTTTCTTTAAGGAATCGGCCTCCGCTGCTTCTTCGCCGTCCCCATCTTTTGGTGTGTCCACCATGTATATGTCGTATGATGAGGTGGTCTTCCAGTGTCCTGTAGGCGCTGGTTCTTGATAGTCTCCGGTGACGTCGTCCATACTGTCGATGTCTTCGGAGTCGTAGTCGAGTAAGTCGGTTAGATCGTCGACGGTGGCTACGAAGTGGGTGGTGGGTGGGCTCTGAATTTCTTCGTCGTCCGCGTCCCAACCATCCTGGCCGTAGTCCGGCCAGGGCTCTCCGGATAGCGAGAGATGCTTCAGCAAATTTAAGATGTCGCCGAAGGGTGAGTGCTGAAAGATGTCCGCAACAGTGAATTCCATGATCGGCGCCCAATCGGATTCGACTGGCAGGGGCGCAGGAGGTTCGGAGTCCGGCAGGGAGTCCGGCACCTCGGAGTCATGAGCTTTATGCGGGACAAGGTCAGTGTTCGGCTCCATCGCCGTGAAAGTTGCAGCTCCCGAGGCAGTGTCCAGCCACCCGTCCTCGATCTGCACGATCGGCTCCGGACCATGGGTCGGAGCGGATTCGTGTGCGGCCTCCAAGGCGCTGTCCGGCGGTAGAGTTAGGTCGTGCCCATCGTGACAGTGCGGCGCACTTGACTGCGGCTCGGATCCATCAAAGATCAAGTCCCCGCGGATGTCGGCCGTGAAGTTTAGGCTTCCAAACCTGACATGACGGCCAGGGGCGTAGCTTTCGATCTGCTCCAGTGCGAAGCCGCCGAATACAAAGATCTGTTCGGGGAGAAAAGTCTCACCCAGGACTGCGTCGTTGTCGATTGAAGAGGCCATCGAGCCTATCGGTGACGACACAGAGGAACTCTCAATGAAAGCACCAATGTCGGTGTCAAAACCGGCGGATCTCGGGTAGGGGGTCCCGAACTGTGCGTCTAGGCGGATGGTAACAAGAGACGAGGGACACGATGTTTTACCCAGGTTCAGGCCCTCTTGATGGAGGTAAAACCCTACGTCCTGCTTGATTGATATTGATATTGTGGATGTTTACAAGAGTGGATCTACCACGAGATCAAGGAGGCTAAACCCTATAAGCTAGCCTATGGTATGATTGTAAGGGTTGAGGTTGTTTGTTGTCCTACGGACTAAAGCCATCCGGTTTATATAGACACCGGAGAGGGCTAGGGTTACATAGAGTCGGTTACAATGGTAGGAGATCTACATATCCGTATCGCCAAGCTTGCCTTCCACACCAAGGAAAGTCCCATCCGGACACGGGACGAAGTCTTCAATCTTGTATCTTCATTGTCTTGGAGTCCGGTCGATGATGATAGTCTGGCCGATGATAGTTCGGCTGATGATGGTAGTCCGGCTATCCGGACACCCCCTAATCCAGGACTCCCTCAAGGGGCCTTTCCAAGTAGGAGCGAGCTTGTGCGGTTTCTGTTGAACCACTCGGAGGAACAAGTCTCCTTCTTGGAAGGCTCGACTCTTCACGTTTCTGGCATGGAATCGACGCAAGTCTTGCTGATAGATGGTCGATCGGATCATAGCCATCTCTCTTTCTTCTTCTAGAAGGTCGACTGCGTCCTGCCGGGCTTGTTCTCCTTCACCTTCAGAATAGAGCTCGACTCGAGGTGCATTGTGAAGCAGGTCACTCGGCAGAACTGCTTCAGCTCCCTAGACCAGAAAGAATGGAGTTCGCCCAGTCGACCGATTAGGAGTGGTCCTCAATCCCCAAAGAACTGAGGGAAGTTCGTTGACCCACGCGCCTGCTGCATGCTTGAGATCACGCATCAACCGGGGTTTCAGTCCTTTGAGAATTAGGCCGTTTGCTCTTTCTGCTTGTCCATTCAACTGGGGGTGGGCGACGGAAGCGTAGTCGACTCACGTGCCTTGAGAAGCACAAAAGGCTCCGAATTGGTTTGAATCAAAGTTTGACCCATTATCAGTGATGATGTTGTGCAGAACTCCATATCTGAATATCAACTCTCTGATGAAGCTGATAGCAGTGCTAGCATCAAGATTCTTCATAGGCCTAGCTTCAATCCACTTAGTGAACTTGTCGACTGCCACCAGTACATGGGTGAAGCCGCTCCTGCCAGTTCTCAGTGGTCCAACCATATCTAATCCCCAAACAGCAAAGGGCCAGATGAGTGGAATTGTCTTCAAGGCTGAGGCGGGTTTGTGCGACATATTGGAATAGAACTGACATCCTTCGAACTTGTCGACTATCTCCTTCGCCATTTCGTTCGCCCTTGGCTAGTAAAACCCCGCTCGGTATGCTTTCGCCACAATGGTCCAGGAGGACACATGATGACCACAGCTCCCCGAGTGGATATCATCAAGAATTATCTGACCTTCTTCTAGTGTTATAGATTTCTGACCGACTCCAGTCGCGCTTTCCCTATACAACTGTCCCTTTATCACAGTAAAGGCTTTGGATCGACGGACGATCTGTCGAGCCTCTTCTTCATTCTCTGGGAGCTCTTTCCTTAGGATATACGCGATGTACGGCACCGTCCAGTCGGGAGTGATGACCAAAGCTTCCATGATCAGGTCGACCACAGATGGAACTTCAACTTCAGTCGGATCATTGGCACTTTTTGGCTGCGGGGCTTCTTCGGTGAAAGAATCCTCTTGAACTGATGGTGTGTGGATGTGTTCCAAAAACACATTACTGGGAACGGCTTCTCTCTTGGAACCTATTTTTGCCAAATCATTAGCCGCTTGATTTTTCAGTCGGGGTATATGATGAAGCTCTAACCCCTTGAATTTCTTCTCTAGCTTTCTCACTGCGTTGCAGTAACCAGTCATAGCCAGACTTCTGACATCCCACTCCATCATCACTTGGTTAACCACTAAATCTGAGTCACCATAGACCATGAGGCGACGGACGCCGAGTGAAATGGCCATACGCAACCCATACAAAAGTGCTTCGTATTCTGCTTCGTTATTGGAAGAATCAAAGTGAATCTAGAGCACATATCTGAGCTTATCTCCTCGGGGGGACACCAAAACTACCCCAGCACCGGAACCATTCAGCATCTTAGAACCATCAAAGAACATGGTCCAGTGCTTCGAGTGAACTTGAGTCGACAGTTGCTGCTCAGTCCACTCGGCGATGAAATCTGCTATTGCTTGGGACTTGATGGCTTTCTTTGCCTCAAACTTGATATCTAGGGGAAGGAGTTCAATCGCCCATTTTGCCACTCGACCGGTTGCATCTCTGTTGTGCAGAATCTCTGACAATGGAGCGTCGCTGACGACTGTAATGGAATGGTCAGAGAAGTAATGAGCAACCTTCTTCGTGGTCATATAAATCCCATATACAAGCTTCTGATAATGAGGGTATCTTTGCTTTGATGGGGTCAAAACTTCAGAAACATAATATATTAGGCACTGAACTTTAAAGATTTTTCCTTCTTCTTCCCGCTTGACCGTAAGTACTGCACTGACGACTTGTCCTGTGGCTGCAATGTAAAGCAGCAAAGGCTCTTCGCTCATTGGGGCAGCAAGCACCGGCTGGGTGGAAAGCAGGGCTTTTAGCTCTACAAACGTTGTATCAGCTTCAGGAGTCCACTCGAACTTGTCTGACTTTTTCATCAGTCGGTAAAGAGGCAATGCATTCTCACCGAGACGAGAGATGAATCGACTTAAAGCGGCCAAGCAACCAGTAAGCTTCTAGACATCATGCACACGCATAGGACGTTTCATTCGGAGTATAGTACCAACTTTTTCTGGATTGGCGTCGATTCCTCGTTCAGAAATGAGAAAACCGAGTAACTTTCCGCTAGGAACTCCGAATATGCACTTTGATGGATTAAGCTTGATATCATACCTCCTGAGGTTGGCAAATGTTTCAGCAAGGTCAGTCAGCAGGTCGGAACCTTTCCATGACTTGACCACAATATCATCCATGTATGATTCCACATTCTGACTGATTTGAGTGCGCAAACACTTCTAAATCATCCTCATGAACGTGGCTCCCGCATTCTTGAGGCCGAATAGCATGGTGACATAACAGTAGCACCCGAATGGAGTGATGAAAGTTGTTTTGATCTCGTCGGGTCCATACAAACGGATATGATGGTAAGCGGAATAGGCGTCTAAAAAAGACAGGCGCTCACATCCCGCGATCGAGTCGACTATTTGGTCAATGCGGGGGAGAGGAAAATGATCTTTTGGGCAGGCCCGATTGATATGTTTGAAGTCGATGCACATGCGAAGTGACTTGTCCTTCTTGGGGATCATGACAACATTGGCGAGCCACTCGGAGTGGTAAATCTCTCGGATAAACTCCGCTGCTATGAGCCGAGCCACCTCCTCGCCAATGGCCTTTCTTTTTTGGACGGCGGGCCGTCGAAGATGTTCGTTGACAGGTTTCACTTATGAGTCGACTCGTAGGCGATGCTCAGCCAGCCCCCTGGGAACACCCGGCATGTCAGAAGGTTTCCATGCGAAGATATCCCAGTTCTCACGGAAGAACTGGATGAGCGCTCCTTCCTATTTGGAGTCGAGTGTTGTAGAGATATGAGTAGGAGCAGCATTAGGGTCGGTCGGGTGAATGTGAATTGGTTTTGTCTCACCGGACGACTGAAATGTTGATTCTGTAGCGGGCTTCTTGGCTCGCAACAAATCACTCGGGTCTGCAGTTTTCTGGTATTCCTGCAGCTCCACCACTGCCATCTGAGCATCGGCGATCTTTGAGCCTTTCTGAAAACACTCTTCCGCCTTCTTCCGATTGCCAGTAATAGTGATCACACCTTTGGGACCAGGCATCTTCAATTTGAGGTACACATAACATGGTCGAGCCATGAAACGTGCATAAGCTGGCCTGCCCAAAATAGCGTGATAAACACTCTGGAAATCCACAACTTCAAACGTCAACTTTTCTTTGTGGTAATGCTTGGAATCGCCGAAAACCACATCAAGAGCAATTTGGCCGAGTGACTCAGCCTTATTTCCAGGAATGACTCCATGGAAACTCATGTTGCTGGTACTGAGTCTGGACATTGGAATGCCCATCCCTTTCAGCGTCTCTGCATATAATATATTTAGGCCGCTACCACCATCCATCAAAACCTTAGTCAGTCGAGTGCCTTCGATGACTGGGTCGACCACCAAAGCTTGCCTCCCAGGGGTGGCTATGTGTGTCGGATGATCGGACTGGTCGAATGTGATGGCAGTCTGAGACCATTTCAGATAACTGGGTGTCGCTGGAGCAACCATATTCACTTCTCGGTTGATAACTTTCAGTCGACTTTTGCTTTCAACATCAGCAAAAATCATTAGGGTGGAATTGACATGGGGATATCCTTCATCACTATCCTCTTTGTCCTCAACTTTTTCCGACTCCTTTTCCTTATCTTTGGGCTGTTTCCCCTGAAATTGTTGGATCAAGAGCCGACACTGCCGAGTGGTATGTTTTGGGTAAATGAATTTACCCTCCTCATCTTTCTTCGTGTGGATGTGGCACGGAAAATCCATCACGTCATTTCCTTCCTTGTCCTTCACCTTCTGAGGGTTCCAAGACCCTTTGGGCTTCCCTTTAAACTTTCCTTGAGTCACGGCCAAGGCTTCTCCAGCAGCAGCTGGCTCGGCTTTCCGCTTCTGCTTCCGACTTGAGTTCCCTCCTCCGGTTTCGTGGGCGACTGACTTGAGCTTGCCACTCCGGAGCCGATCCTCTTCTTCACCATTGGCATACTTGGTGGCAATCTCCATCATTCGACTCACAGACATGTCTCCGGTTCGACCGAGTTTCAAGTTTAGCTCTTTGTACCTAACGCCTTCCTTGAAGGCACAGACTGCCTGGTGATCAGATACATTCTCTACCGTGTGATGCAACGTGATCCATCTCTAGATGTAATCTCTCAAAGTTTCATTCGACTTCTGCACACAAGATTGCAGCTCTGTCAACCCTGCTGGTCGCTTGCAGGTTCCTTCAAATGTTCTGACAAACACTCGGGCAAGATCTTCCCAAGTGTAAATGCTGCTAGGTGCTAATTGATTCAACCATGCTCTGGCCGAGCCATCCAACATAAGAGGCACGTGTTTCATGGCCACCTCATCATTGCCGCCGCCAATCTGAACAGCCACTCGGTAGTCTTCAAGCCAAGTATCAGGCTTGGACTCACCAGTGAACTTACTGACTCCAGTCGCCAACCTGAAGTTGGGAGGAATCACCGTGGCCCTGATGGCTCTGCTGAAACACTCTGGTCCTGAGACGTGTACTCTGCTGCTGGTGGGTATATCTCTGTCATGACCTTCTCGGTGAGCTCTGTTCCTGTCGACCAAGCCTTGAACGATAATGGATCTTGCATCAAAGCCTGGTTCCCTGGGGTCGACTGGAATCCTTCGCCCAACATTGTGATGGTGTCTATCATCCTGTTGTCGAGGCGCGTACGATCCACCTCTTGGGGGAGCGGTGGGCACTCAACGTCGATCATCGCAATCGATTCGGTGATCATACCGCTCACGGTTCTTGTACCGATCACGCCGGTCTCCATGTTCCTCACGCCTCGGGGGCGATCTTGGGCTATGGGCCAACTGGACTGTATTTGCAGCGACGGATCTGCTGTGAATCCTATGCCGCGACTGCGGTACAACTGAATTTTGATCTCCTGCTGCCCGGAGTAAATCCCTGATCTGTAACAAGCCTCTGCCAGCCTCTGACTGGGAAGGCTGAATCGACTCTACTATACGGGCTGCAGCCGCTAAATTCTGGATCGGAGTTCGATATACCTAAGTCGGTGGTGGAAAGAGTTGACGTCGACTGGATTCTGGAACCCGTTGTCGCGCACGCTCGTCGAGTGCTCGCTGAAGGTTCTCCAGTCGAGTGCGCTCAGCCAAGTTAGCCAAGCGCACGTCCTCTAAGGCACGAGTCTCGGGGGTTTCTCCAACGATAGGAGTGCACAACGCATCCATGTTCCGGTGGCGAAGATCTTCCCTCTGCAGCGAAGTGAGGGGCTCGGGGAGATATTCCTCATGGACATGCGACGGATCGCCTCCGTCGTCGCCTCCATCGGCGCGGGGGAAACCGGGAGGACTGCGTGGTCCATCGACCATCAGAACCTCCGCCACGGGATCACTGCTCTCGCACTCGGATGCAGTCTCTGCGGAGCCAGTCGAACAGGCTGTAGAGAGATTCGTCGGGCTCGATTGCCGCGACTTGGGGGGTGGCCGACTGGCGAGCCACCGCATACCTCACCCCCCGCTGAAGCCTTGACCGATCGGAGCGCTTGCGCCGGCGGGAAACAGGGAGGGAGGACGACATAGGGACCAACCGATACTGGGTCGACGGTTGCCGCAGGAGGATGCCACAGACGCACGCGTGAAAGTGCGTCGCTCCGTGGACTGGGAGTGCGTCGATGTCGAGCGGAGCCTCCTGAAGCCAGGCGGAGTCGTCAGCGATGAACGTGAGCACGCCGAGATGGATCTCGTGGCCCTCAACCAAAACTCCGCCTGAAACCATGATGAAGGAGATTGGAAAAATCACAACTTCTCCAATAAGTCGCTAAGACACCTGCCCCATGGTGGGCGCGAACTGTCGTGGTTCTAAGTCTGACAGTAGTGTAGGGGGGTAGGTATGGAGAGGCAAGATCCTAGCTATGGAGTAGTTGTATACACAAGGGGTTTACGAGTTCAGGCCCTTCTCGGAGGAAGTAACAGCCCTACGTCTCGGAGCCCGGAGGCGGTCAACTGGTATTATGTGTGTATGGATTACAAGGGTGCGAACCCTTTACACTGAGGAGGGGGTGGCTTATATAGAGTCCACCAGACCCCTCCAGCCCTCAGTTATGCAGGGTTTAAGATACATTAAGATCAGGCGTTACTGGTAACGCTACAAATAAAGTGCCATGATGACCATAAAAGCTACTTAATGACCGACCATTGGCGTGCAGAGTGACTTTAGGTCTCCTGCCTGTCGAGTGGATGGCTTCATGGTCGAGTGTCTTTGAGTCCGTCGAGTGGAACATTTCCGAGTCGATTGAAAGGTGATTTCTTCTAGAGATGTCCTTGGGGAGGGTATCTTGGACAGGTCCATGACCCTACCCTGGGAACATAGCTTCATCAGGATCCATGTATGAGAACAAAGTGTGGACTTTGATGGACTTGCCCGATGATCGGCAAGCCATAGAAAATAAATGGATCTTCAAGAAGAAGACTGACGCTGATGGTAATATTACTGTCTACAAAGCTCGACTTGTTGAGAAAGGTTTTTGACAAGTTCAAGGAGTTGACTACGATGAGACTTTCTCACCCCTAGCGATGCTTAAGTCTGTCCGAATCATGTTAGCAATTGCTGCATTTTACAATTACAAAATCTGGCAAATGGACGTCAAAACTGCATTCCTTAATGGATTTCTTAAAGAAGAGTTGTATATGATGCAACCATAAGGTTTTGTCAATCCAACGATCCATTTATGGACTGGTGCAAGCATCTCAGAGTTGGAATATACGCTTTGATGAGGTGATCAAAGCATATGATTTTATACAGACTTACGGTGAAGCCTGTATTTACAAGAAAGTGAGGGAGAGCTCTGTAGCATTTATGATATTATATGTGGATGCCATATTGTTGATCGGAAATGATATAGAATTACTTGATAGCATAAAAGGATACTTGAATAAGAATTTTTCAATGAAAGACCTCGGTGAAGCTGCTTATATATTGGGCATCAAGATCTATAGGGATAGATCGAGATGCTTAATAGGACTTTCACAAAGCACATACCTTGATAAAATTTTGAAGAAGCTCAAAATGGATCAGTCAAAGAAAGGGTTCTTGCCTGTGTTACAAGGTGTGAAGTTGAGTCAGAATCAAAGCCTGACCACTGCAGAACAAAGATAGAAAATGAAAGTCATTCCCTATGCCTCAGCCATAGGTTCTATCATGTATGTTATGATGTGTACCAGACCTGATGTGTGCCTTGCCATAAGTTTGGCAGGGAGGTACCAAAGTAATCCAGGAGTGGATCACTAGACAGTGGTCAAGAACATCCTGAAATACCTGAAAAGGAAAAAGGATATGCTTCTCGTTTATGGAGGTGACGAAGAGCTCGTCGTAAATGGTTACGTCGATTCTAGCTTCGACACTGATCCGGATGACTCTAAGTCACAAACCGAATACGTTTTTATATTGAATAGTGGAGCTTTCAGTTGGTGCAATTCCAAGCAAAGCGTCGTGGCGGGATCTACGTGTGAGGCAGAGTACATAGCTGCTACGGAAGCAACACATGAAGGAGTCTGGATGGAGGAGTTCATATCCGATCTAGGTGTAATACCTAGTGCATCGGGTCCAATGAAAATCTTTTGTGACAACACTCGAGGAATTTCCTTGGCGAAGCAATCCAGGTTTCATAAGAGAAACAAACACATCAAGAGACACTTCAACTCCATCCGTGAAAAGGTCGAGGACAGAGACATAGAAATTTGCAAAGTGCATACGGATCTGAATGTGGCAGACCCGTTACTACGCCTCTTCCGTGAGCAAAACATGATCAACACCAAGACTACATGGGTGTTAGATTCATTACAATGTAATAAAGATTATTGACTCTAGTGCAAGTGGGAGACTGAAGGAAATATTCCCTAGAGGCAATAATAAAGTTGTTATTTTATATTTCCTTATTCATGATAAAGGTTTATTATTCATGCTAGAATTGTATTGATCGGAAACTTAAATACATGTGTGAATACATAAACAAATACCGTGTCCCTAGTAAGCCTCTACTAGACTAGCTCGTTGATCAAAGATGGTTATGGTTTCCTAACCATAGACATGTGTTGTCATTTGAGAACAGGATCGCATCATTAGGAGAATGATGTGACGGACTGGACCCACCTATTAGCTTAGCATATTGATCGTTCTGTTTTATTGCTATAGCTTTCTTCATGTCAAATACATATTCCTTCGACTATGAGATTATGCAAACTCCCGAATACCGGATGAATACCTTGTGTGCTATCAAACATAATAACTTAACTGGGTGATCATAAAGATGCTCTACAGGTATCTTTGAAGGTGTTTGTTGAGTTGACATAGATCGAGATTAGGATTTGTCACTCTGAGTATCGGAGAGGTATCTCTAGGACCTCTCGGTATTACACATCATAAGCTTGCAAGCAAATGACTAAGGAGTTGGTCGCGATTTGATGTATTATAGAAGAAGTAAAGAGACTTGCCAGAAACGAGATTGAACTAGGTATGAAGATACCGACGATCGAATCTCGGTCAAGTAACATACTGATGGACAAAGGGAATTACGTATGTTGTCATAACGGTTCGACCGATAAAGATGTTCATAGAATATATAGGAGCCAATATGGGCATCCATGTTCCGCTATTGGTTATTGACCAGAGAGGTGTCTCGGTCATGTCTACATAGTTCCGCAAGCTTAATGTTCGATGACGATATAGTATTATATGAGTTATGCGATTTGGTGACCGAATGTTGTTCGGAGTCCCACATGAGATCACGAACATGACGAGGAGTCTCGAAATGGTTGAGAGGTAAATACTGATATATAGGACGATGGTATTCGGACACTGAGGGAGTTCCGGACTAGGGGGTGTCCGGACAGCCGAACTATCATGATCGGCCGGACTCCAAGACTATGAAGATACAAGATTGAAGACTCCGTCCCGTGTCCGGATGGGACTTTCCTTGGCGTGGATGGCAAGCTTGGCGATACGGATACGTAGATTTCCTACCATTGTAACCAACTCTGTGTAACCCTAGCCCTCTTCGGTGTCTATATAAACCGGATGGCTTTAGTCCATAGGACGAACAACAATCATACCATAGGCTAGCTTCTAGGGTTTAGCCTCCTTGATCTCGTGGTAGATCCACTCTTGTAACACACATCATGAATATTAATCAAGCAGGACGTAGGGTTTTACCTCCATCAAGAGGGTCCGAACTTGGGTAAAACATCGTGTCCCTTGTCTCCTGTTACCATCCGCCTAGACGCACAGTTCGGGACCCCCTACCCGAGATCCGCCGGTTTTGACACCGACATTGGTGCTTTCATTGATAGTTCCTCTATGCCGTCACCGATAGGCTCGATGGCTTCTTCGATCATCATCAACGTCGCAGTCCAGGGTGAGACCTTCCTCCCCGGACAGATCTTCGTATTCGGCGGCTTCGCACTGCGGGCCAATTCGCTTGGCCAACTGGAGCAGATCGAAAGCTACGCCCCTGGCCATCAGGTCAGATTTGGAAATTTGAACTTCACGGCTGACATCCACGGGGACTTGATCCTCGATGGATTTGAGCCACAGCCGAGCGTGCCGCACTGTCACGGCGAGCATGATTTAGCTCTGCAGCCGGATAGTACCCTGGAGGCCGCACTCGAACCCGCTCCGATCTTCAATTCGGAGCCGGCTGCGCAGATCGAGGACGGATGGCTAGACACCGCCTCGGGGGCTGCAACCTCTACGGTGATAGAGCCGAACACTGACCCTGTCCCTCATAAAGCTCGTGACTCCGAGGTGCCGGACTCCTCGCCGGACTCCGAACCTCCCGCGCCCTCTCCGATCGAATCCGATTGGGCGCCGATCATGGAGTTCACCGCAGCGGACATCTTCCAACACTCACCTTTTGGCGACATCTTGAGTTCGCTAAAGTATCTCTCGTTATCAGGAGAGCCCTGGCCGGACTGCGGCCAGGACGGTTGGGATGCAGACGATGAAGAAATTCAAAACCCACCCACCACCCACTTGGTAGCCACTGTCGACGATCTAACCGACATGCTAGACTACGACTCCAAAGACATCGACGGTATGGACGGCGATGCCGGAGACGACGAAGAACCAGCGCCTACCGGGCACTGGACAGCCACCTCATCATATGACATATACATGGTGGATATCCCAAAGGATGGGAATGGCGAAGAAGCAGCGGAGGATGACCCCTCCAAAAAACATCCCAAGCGCCGACTTCAGCGGGGCCGCTCTAAATCCCGCCACAGCAAGAATGGCAATTCCGGCACCGGAGATAATAATACCCCGGACAGTGCCGAAGACAACCCCCTCCAGCAAGATTCAGCGCAGGAGGACGGAGACGCCAGCCCTCATGAGAGAGCGGCAGAAGAAGAGGTAGAGGATTATATGCCTCCCTCCGGAGACGAGGCAAGCCTCGACGACGACGAATTCGTCGTGCCTGAGGATCCCGTCGAACAAGAGCATTTTAAACGCAGGCTTATGGCCACGGCAAACAGCCTCAAGAAAAAGCAGCAACAGCTTAGAGCTGATCAAGATGTGCTAGCCGACAGATGGACAGAAGTCCTCGCAGCCGAAGAGCATGAGCTCGAACGCCCCTCCAAAAGCTACCCTAAATGCAAGCTGCTCCCCTGATTAGAGGAGGAGGCATATGAACCTGCATCACCAGCAGACAATACGGCTGACCGACCACCCCGTGGTCGCAACAGAGAGGCCTCTAGGCCCTTCACTAGAACCGTACCCCGGCATCGCTCGAAAAGCACAAGGCCGCAGGGGAATGCTCCGGACTTGCGAGATATATTGCAGGATAAGGCAAGACAATCAAGAATGATTTATGGATTGCGTGGGCACCCCACGATACGTGACGACAACCGTCGCGCCGTACACCGTAAGTCCGGCCGGGCCGAACAAAATAGATAAAGCTCTCTTGAGCTCCGTCGTGACATCGCCCAGTACAGAGTCGCCGCACACCCACTATGCTTCACAGATGAAGTAATGGATCATCAAATCCCCGAAGGGTTTAAACCCGTCAATATTGAATCTTATGATGGCACAACAGACCCTGCGGTTTCGATCGAGGACTATCTCCTTCACATCCACATGGCCTGCGGTGATGATCTTCACGCCATCAAATATCTCCCCCTCAAGCTTAAGGGACCAGCCCGGCATTGGCTTAACAGCTTGCCAGCAGAGTCAATTGGGAGTTGGGAAGACCTTGAATGCGCATTCCTCAATAACTTCCAAGGCACGTATGTGCGACCACCAGACGCTGATGACCTAAGCCACATAATTCAGCAGCCAGACGAATCAGCCAGACAATTCTGGACACGGTTCTTGACCAAGAAAAACCAAATCGTCGATTGTCCGGATGCGGAGGCCCTCGCGGCCTTCAAGCATAACATCCGTGACGAGTGGCTCGCCCGGCACCTGGGACAGGAAAAGCCGAAATCCATGGCAGCCCTCACATCACTCATGATCCGCTTCTGCGCGGGTGAGGACAACTGGCTAGCACGCAGCAACAAACTCAGCAAAAATTCTGGCAGTCCGGATTTTAAGGACCGAGATTGCAGGTCACGTCGTAACAAAAACAAACGCCGCATTAACGGCGCAATAGTGAGGATATGGTAGTCAATGTCAGATTCAGAGGCTCTAAACCCGGTCAGTGGAAAAAGCCATTCAAAAGAACTACTCCGGGTCCGTCCAATTTGGACAGAATACTCGACCGCTCGTGCCAGATACACGGCACCCCCGAAAAACCAGCCAACCACACCAACAGGGACTGTTGGGTATTCAAGCAGGCCGGCAAGTTAATTGCCGAAAACGAGGACAAGGGGATGCATAGTGATGACAAGGAAGAGACCCGACCGCCGAACAATAGAGGACAGAAAGGTTTCCCCCCACAGGTGCGGACGGTGAACATGATATACGCAACGCACATACCCAAAAGGGAGCAGAAGCGTGCACTCAGGGATGTATACGCGATGGAGCCAGTTGCCCCGAAGTTCAATCCATGGTCCTCCTGCCTGATCACTTTTGACCGAAGGGACCACCCCACCAGCATCCGCCACGGCGGATTCGCCGCATTGGTCTTAGACCCAATCATCAACGGATTTCACCTTACCAGAGTCCTGATGGACGGCGGCAGCAGCCTGAACCTGCTTTACCAGGATACAGTGCGCAAAATGGGCACAGACCCTTCAAGGATTAAACCTACCAAGACGACCTTTAAAGGCGTCATACCATGCGTAGAAGCCAATTGCACAGGCTCAGTTACACTGGAAGTGGTCTTCGGATCCCCGGATAACTTCCGAAGCGAGGAGTTAATCTTCGACATAGTTCCGTTCCGCAGCGGCTATCATGCCCTGCTCAGACGTACCGCATTTGCAAAGTTCAACGCGGTGCCGCACTACGCATACCTCAAGCTCAAGATGCCAGGCCCTCGAGGAGTCATCACGGTCAACGGAAACACTGAACGGTCTCTCCGCACGGAGGAACATACAGCAGCTCTCGCGGCAGAAGTCCAATGCAGCCTCTTAAGGCAATTCTCGAGTCCGGCCGTTAAGCGGCCGGACACAGTTAAGCGCGCCCGGAGTAACCTACAACAGCACCACCTGGAACATTCCGAGCACGCGTAGCAGTGCGGCCCCAACCCCAGCCCTCGCAAAACGTCAAGACAGGTCCTTCGCGTACACCATTACGCTCTGAAGATACCATGGGCATGGGGAGAGGGGCACGACCACGATAGGCCCAGACTGTGGCTCAACCACACCAGGGACTCTCAAGTGTGTCGTTCTTTTTTATTTTTCTTTTTTATTTTTACCCACAGGACTCCGTTCGTCAGAGGCCCTGTCCGGCAGCAGACCTGCCGAACTCACGATGCAACAGCCAGGGAAGGATAAAGGCTACACCGAATATCCAGGTGGTCTCCATTACGAGCATTAAATCTGTTTTATACACCACTCCGCAGCCTACCCCTGGAGGGGGACATGCTTAAACAGTCCTGTCCTTTGCTTATCGCACTATTTGTATCGTTCTGCATTCATAGAAGCACTTCTTGAATAAAACAATGCAGCACGTTTTTGCTTATAATTGCATTTCCTTTTCATACATATGTTCATTTACGACATGTTGCATCCGTACACTTTGGTACGGTTCAAATACACCAGGTGCTTATGTTTCCCGCATCATGGTGTGATAAGTCCGAACACTTTCACAAGTGCGGCACCCCGAACTTATAGCATTATATACATCGGCTCCGAATCATGTCTTGGGTCAGTAGTTGGGTTTGCCCGGCTTCCATGATTTCGTACCTTACGTTCCGTTGTATCGGCTAAGGTAGCACTGGGAGAACCACTGCGATTGTGCCCCAGTTGAGTTGGGTTAACGCCTCAGTGGAGAAAGCTAAAACTGACCGTCATGATGAGGCGAGAGCCGGTCGCTGTTCGAGAGGTTTTTTGCGAGTCCTTAAAGACTTATGCCGCTTAGAGCGAGGAGCCGGTTTCTGTCCGGCCCAGGCGTGGATAGCGCCCCAAATTCGGCCTTCCGAAGACTAGGGGCTTCGCCGAAATTTAAAATTATAGAATTCTATGGCTAAGTGAGAGTGTTCAAGCATTATAAGTCCGGTTGCCTTGTTCGTCGTGTTGAGCGCCTCCCTAGATGGACCCAAAAATGGGAACAAGAGTTCTCAAATTTATCCCGAACACCCCAGCACTCGCGGCATGGGGGCTGAAGCCGATGACTTGCCATCTCTCAGATTTGATAAACGGCCGCATAGAAGGTAATATTTTAAATTAACAAGCGTTGCTTAGCGCATATGAACTAAGTTTTCAGCGCACAGGATAACAAAATGCGAGTCTACTCAAATATTACATCTTTGGAGCACTCACCCACAATAGTGCGGGCACCCTTCAGGACACTCTTATAATACATTTCGGGCGTGTGGTACTCCTTGCCCTGCGGTGGCGGGTCCGTCACAAGCTTCTGGGCATCCATCTTGCCCAGTGCACCTTCGCGCGGGCAAGGGCCCGACGGGCACCTTCAATGCAAGCGGAGTGCTTGATGACTTCAACCCACGGGCATGCATCCACCAGCCACCGCACCTGGCCGAAGTAGCTCCCAGGCATGGCCTCCTTAGGCCACAGCCGAACTATGAGGCCCTTCATGGCCTGTTCGGCCACCTTGTGGAGCTCGACCAGCTGCTTCAGCTGGTCGCGAAGGGGCACCGGATGTCCGGCCTCAGCATACTGAGACCAGAAGACCTTCTCCGTTGAGCTCCCCTCCTCGGCCCGGTAGAATGCGGCAGCATCGGATACGCTGCGAGGAAGATCTACGAACGTTCCTAGAGAGCTCCGAATTCGGGTAAGTGATAGGTAATTCACACTCACATGCTTACTTTGCATGAAAAATGCCTTACCCGCCGCTATTTTCTTCAACGCCTCGATTTCCTGGAGGGCCTTATAGGTTTCTGCCTTAGCAGCTTTGGCACTCTCAAGAGCCGATGCAAGCTCGGACTCTCGAGTCTTCGAGTCACGCTCCAAACTCTCATGTTTTTCCATGAGAGCCTGGAGCTCTTGCTGCACCTCCGCCACCCGCACCTCCTGCTTCTCTCGCTCAGTGCATTCCGCGGCCGCATTCCATTCGGCCACGGACACCGCCTCCTTCAGGGTCGCCACCTCGTTCGTGGCCCCTGCAATACCCACATTATCCTTGTCATTTTTCTTGCAACCAAATCCTTTTCTGTAAGGTACATCTTTAATAAGGTGCCACTCACCTTCTTTGTCCTCGAGCTGCTTCTTGGCACGGCCGAGCTCGTTCTCGGACCGCTCGAGGTTTTGCTTTAAAGCATTGACCTCCGCAGTCAGTGCGGCGGAGGTCAGCAGCACAGCCTGCAAATCCCATATTGACATATTTTTATGACTCCTGCGTATATCTTTTTAGATCCTCAGTCCGGCTTTTCTTTCCGAACACCGAGCTCAGCATCAGGGGCTACTTTCTATGCGGTACCATTTTATATATATCGAAATTCTTACCTCAAAGCCTGTTAGAAGGCTGCTGCAGGCTTCGGTCAGCCTACTTTTGGCGAGCTGAACCTTTTGAATCACCGCACTCATAACAGTGCGGTGTTCCTCTTCGATGGAGGAGCCATTGAGCGCCTCCAGCAAGTTATCTGGCGCCTCCGGTTGGACGGAGGCTGCCGGCGTCACGGTCTTGCCCTTCTTACGAAGGGATCGCCCGCCGGACTCCGGAGCCACTGTGGGTTCCGGGGCCGAGTCCGGTGCAAAGTCCGGGAGGTTGTCCTGCGACACCTCCGAGGCCTCCTCCTCCTGGTGGGCCCCTTTTCGGGATCCCACCTCGGTATCGTCCGCATCACGGGGGGTGGAGGCAGTCGGAAGGGAATCCATATCCGACGCACCTAAGGACCCGCTCGACGAAGCGGGAAGATCATCCTTGGGCGGATTGCAGGGTTGTATGCGGCATTAGAAAGACATTATGTGGCGAAAAGAAAAACCAGGAAGTTATTCGGGAGTCCGGATACTTACGATCTCACCAGGGGCTTGGCCCTTGGAGGCCAGTCCTCGTCGTCGTGACGCGCGTTGGAAGAGCAGTCCGGGGAAAGAGTTTTTCCCTTCTTGGACCCTTCGGCCTCCCTTGTTGGGGAGGCCTTCCTTTTCTTCCCTCCCCCCGCTGGGGGAGAGGCTTTCTTCTTCTCCTCCTCGCCTTTGTAGGAGGAGTCGGCCTCGGATTCATCATCCGATAATACTTGAAAACGGGAACTCTTTCGAGTACCCGTGGCCTTCTTCTTGGCCTTCTTCTTGGCCTTCTTCTCCGGCACCACGTGTGGTGCCGGAGCCAGCAGCCCCGCTAGGCGGGCGTCTGCTTGGTCCTCTGGCAATGGGGCCGGACAGATAGTCTGTTCGGCCTTCGCCAGCCAGTCCTGTCAAAGGTAAAGGGAGTTTAGATCCCGCATAGAGTCAAACTATGGAAAACAAGCGACAAAATCACTTACCTCGTCAGCTGGACGCTGCGAGCTGAATCCGTGATCTTCGGTAGCGGATGCGGGAGCTTCGGCGCCCTTGAACAGCACCTTCCAGACATCTTCGTACGTAGTGTCGAAGAGCCCTTTCAGAGTCTGGTGCTGTGCCGGATCAAACTCCCACATGTTGAAGCCCGTTGTTGGCACGGGAGAATCCGGCAGATGAGCATAACCTGGACTACGTTGACAAGCTTGAGCTTCTTGTCCACCAGCTTTTGGATACGGGCTTGGAGTCCTGTCAGCTCCTCCGAATCACCCCAGATCCGGCCGCTCTTTTTCCAGGAGGTGAGCCGGGTAGGGATGCCGGATCTGAATTTGGGGGCCGCTGCCCAATCAGGGTCACGCGGCTCGGTGATGTAGAACCACCCCGATTGCCATCCCTTAATGGTTTCCACGAAGGTGCCCTCCAGCCAAGTAACGTGGGACATCCTGCCCACCATGGCGCCTCCGCACTCCGCTTGGCTGCCCTTCACAACCTTCGGCTTGACACTGAAGGTCTTGAGCCACAAGCCGAAGTGGGGCTGGATGCAGAGGAAGGCCTCGCACACGACGATAAACGCCGAGATGTTGAGGATGAAATTCAGGGCCAGATCATGGAAATCTAGGTCATAGTAGAACATGAGCCCCCGGACAAAGGGATGAAGTGGGAAGCCCAGTCCGCCGAGGAAATGGGGAAGAAATACTACCCTCTCATGGGGCCTGGGGGTGGGTATGAGCTCCCCCTCATCGGGGAGCCGGTACGCGATGTTGCTGGACAAATATCCGGCATTGCGCAGCTTCTGGATCTGCCCCTCCGTAATGGAGGAGGCCATCCACTTACATCCCGCTCCGGACATAGTTGGAGAAGGTTGAGGTGAGAAGTGCGGACTTGGGCGCTGGAGCTTGAGTTCGCGGAGATGGATAAGGCAAGGAGAAAAAGGAAGAAGGCGCAGGTAAAAGGGTTGGATCTTTATCCCCTTATATGGGCGGACAAAAACATGTGTCCCCACTGCCTTGGTAAAACTCGCTTATCTCCCAAGCGCCGCAATCAATGGCGCGGTTGGGTTACCCACGTCCGTATTGATGGGAATCCCAGAATAAGGGGAACACAATCTCTGCTTCGACAGGACGTGCCAAGGAAACAGCTTCGCTAAACGCACTGAGGTGGTACAATAAAAACAATTCGAGTGAAGGCTTGGTAGTGGTGCGACGTCACGCCACGGAATACGTCAGCAGATTGAACTTGTGTAATATTATTCTCTCTATGGTGGTACGTGGAATTTATTTTTTGCAGAGCTGGACACTATCCTGGTGTTCACGATCTTCTATAAATTATTTGGAGGAAGAACCCGCCTTCCAATGCCGAAGACAACATGCGCGCCGAACTCGTCGTCATTGAAGCCTGGTTCAGGGGCTACTGAGGGAGTTCCGGACTAGGGGGTGTCCTGACAGCCGAACTATCATGATCGGCCGGACTCCAAGACTATGAAGATACAAGATTGAAGACTTCGTCCCGTGTCCGGATGGGACTTTCCTTGGCGTGGATGGCAAGCTTGGCGATACGGATACGTAGATTTCTTACCATTGTAACCGACTCTGTGTAACCCTAGCCCTCTCCGGTGTCTATATAAACCGGATGGCTTTAGTCCATAGGACGAACAACAATCATACCATAGGCTAGCTTCTAGGGTTTAGCCGCCTTGATCTCGTGGTAGATCCACTCTTGTAACACACATCATCAATATTAATCAAGCAGGACGTAGGGTTCTACCTCCATCAAGAGGGCCCGAACCTGGGTAAAACATCGTGTCCCTTGTCTCCTGTTACCATCCGCCTAGACGCACAGTTCAGGACCCCCTACCCGAGATCCGCTGGTTTTGACACCGACAGACACCGAAAGTGTTCCGGAAGGTACCGGGTACATATCGGATCACCGGAAGGGGTTCCAGACACCCCAGCAAAAGATATGGGACTTATGGGCCAAGACGGGAAACTCACCAGCCACAAGGGGCTGTTGTGCCCCCCATACGGGTCGGCCAAGGTGGAGAAGGAAAGGGGAAGGAGGAAAGCAAAGAAAGGGAATAGGATTCCCCCTTCCTTCCCCCTTCCCCCTCTTTCCTTCCCCCTTCCCTCTCTTTCCTTCCCCCTCTGACAAATATGAAGGGGGGGCACTTGGGAGGACCCCAAGTAGGATTCGGCCTACTTGGGGCGCTCTCCTGGCTGCTCCCTCCACCCTGCTACGTCTTGAGCATGCGTTGGTTTTCCCCGAAGAGGAGAGGGTGATGCAGCAAAGTGTAGCATAAGTATTTCCCTCAGTTTTGAGAACCAAGGTATCAATCCAGTAGGAGGCTCGTCAAAAGTCCCACGCACCTACACAAACAAACTGAGAACTCGCAACCAACGCAATAAAGGGGTTGTCAATCCCTTCACGGCCACTTACGAAAGTGAGATCTAATAAAGATAGAATGATAAGATAAATATATTTTTGGTATTTTATAATATAGATGCAAAAAGTAAAGATGCAAATAAAGATAGATTGAAAGCAAATATGATAAGACCAAAACAAGTAGACTGACTCCTGCCTGCATCTACTACTATTACTCCACACATCGACCGACTCCTGCCTGCATCTAGAGTATTAAGTTCATAAGAATAGAGTAACGCCTTAAGCAAGATGACATGATGTAGAGGGATAAACACATGCAATATGATATAAACCCCATCTTGTTATCCTCGATGGCAACAATACAATATGTGTCTTGCAACCCTTTCTGTCACTGGGTAAGAACACCGCAAGATTGAATTCAAAGCTAAGCACTTCTCCCATGGCAAGAAAGATCAATCTAGTAGGCCAAACCACTGATAATTCGAAGAGACTTGCAAAGATAAATCAATCATACATAAAAGAATTCAAAGAAGATTCCATTATTATTCATAGATAAACTTGATCATAAACCCACAATTCATCGGATCTCGACAAACATACCGCAAAAAGAGATTACATCGAATAGATCTCCACAAGAGAGGGGGAGAACATTGTATTGAGATCCAAAAAGAGAGAAGAAGCCATCTAGCTAATAACTATGGACCCGTAGGTCTGTGGTAAACTACTCACAACTCATCGGAGGGGCTATGGTGTTGCTGTAGAAGCCCTCCATGGTCGATTCCCCCTCCGGCAGAGTGTCGACGAAGGCTCCAAGATTGGATCTCTCGGATACAGAAGGTTACGGGGGTGGAAATTGTGTTTCGTGGTGCTCCTGGATGTTTTCGGGGTCCGTAGGTATATATAGGAGGAAGAAGTACGTCGGTGGCCGCCCGAGGGGCCCACGAGACAGGGGGCGCGCCCTCCTATCTCATGGGGCCCTCGGAGGCTTCTTGACTTGCACTCCAAGCTCTCCGGATCAGATTTGTTCCAAAAATAACGCTCCCGAAGGTTTCATTCCGTTTGGACTCCGTTTGATATTACTTTTCTTCGAAATACTGAAATAGGCAGAAAAACAGCAATATGGGCTGGGCCTCCGGTTAGTAGGTTAGTCCCAAAAATGATATAAATATGTAAAATAAAGCCGATAAACATCCAAAAGGGGTAATATAATAGCATGGAACAATCAAAAATTATAGATACGTTGGAGACGTATTGAGCATCCCCAAGCTTAATTCCTGCTCGTCCTCGAGTAGGTAAATGATAAAAAGAGAATTTTTGATGTGGAATGCTACCAAGCATAATTCATAATGTAATTTTCTTCATTGTGGCATGAATGTTCAGATCCAAATGAATACAAAATAAAAGTTCATATTGACATAAGAAATAGTAATACTTCAAGCATACTAATCAAAGTAATCATGTCTTCTCAAAATAACATGGCTAAAGAAAGTTATCCCTACAAAATCATATAGTCTGGCTGTTGCTCTATCTTCATCACACAAAGTATTTAATCATGCACAACCCCGATGACAAGCCAAGCAATTGTTTCATACTTTAATAATCTCAAACTCTTTCAACTTTCACGCAATACATGAGCGTGAGCCATGGACATAGCACTATACGTGGAATAGAATGGTGGTTGTGGAGAAGACAAAAAGGAGAAGATAGTCTCACATCAACTAGGCGTATCAATGGGCTATGGAGATGCCCATTAATAGATATCAATGCAAGTGTAAGGTCACTTTTGTCCCTAAGTAGTTTTGGTGATTGATGACAATGCCTTTGCGGACTAATCGTGTGTATTGAGCTTTTCAGATTCATCATGACTAAACACAAGAAGATTTGAAGCCCCTCAAAGATTATTGAAGACGGCGTTTTTCTATGGTTTGGTTCGGTGGAGTTGAGTTGTAGGAGAGCCGTAAGAGGGGGTCCGCCTTGGAAAGGTTTGGGTGGAATCTCACGTACACATTCCCTTTTGCACCGCCTTTCCTTGAGCCCCTTGGAGTGTTCCTCCGTCTCACCGTGTCTTTGCGAAATGAAGGCCTCGATCTTGCTCTTCTCAGGCTAGCGGTAGTACTGCTCTTTTGAGAGGTACTACCGCAGGAGCCAGCGGTAGTATCGGGCTCCGGCACGGTAGTACCGTAGGCCCCCACGGCAGTACCGCTCATCCGAGCGGTAGTACCACGAGCTATGGTCTGGCACCGCTCTCTAGCGGTGGTAGGCGCGGATGTAATTTTTTACATCCGCGCTCCCCACGGTAGTACCGTGCTGTGGCGCGGTAGTATCGTGGCACCAGGCCAGGTTCCGGAGCAGGAGCGGAGGTAGGGGCGGATGTAATTTTTTACATCCGAACCCTCCACGGTAGTACCGCAACCTCGGTCGCTGTAGTTCCGCGTCAGATTTGTGCACGACATTTTCTCACTGGAGGTAGTCACAGATGTAATTTTTTACATCTGTGCCTATCAGGCCTGGCCCGTGTCTGCCTTGCGGAAGTACCGCATGGGGCCGCAGTAGTACCGCTCCTGCGGATCTACCGCGCCCTGTCGGTGCTCCTTTTTGCCTGGTCAGGTCTCTGCCGTGCTCCCGGTAGTATCGCGGTCCACCACGGTAGTACCGCACGCCAGTGCAGTAGTACCGCGCCTGTGGAGCGGTAGTTCCGTGGGCCGCGGGCTAAGTGGTGGGCAACGGTTGGAATTGTCCCCCACTATGAAAGGGGGGTCTTCTTCTCCAAGAAGACTCACCTCTTCTAACCCTAAACTCCATTGTTGCTCCAAGCTCCATTTTCTCCCGATCTCTCTCCCTAGCCAATCAAACTTGTTGATTTTCTCGGGATTGGGTGACAAGGGCCCGATCTACACTTCCACCAAGAGATATTCGATTCCCCCCACTTATCCCTAGCCGATCTTGTTACTCTTGGGTGTTTGAGCACCCTAGACGGTTGAGGTCACCTCGAAGCCATACTCCATTGTGGTGAAGCATCGTGGTGTTGTTGGGAGCCTCCAAGTGTTGTGGAGATTGCCCCAACCTTGTTTGTAAAGGTTCGGTCGCCGCCTTCAAGGGCACCAATAGTGGAATCATGGCATCTCGCATTGTGTGAGGGCGTGAGGAGATTACGGTGGCCCTAGTGGCTTCTTGGGGAGCATTGTGCCTCCACACCGCTCTAACGGAGACGTACTTCCCCTTAAAAGGAAGGAACTTCGGTAACACATCCTCATCTCCACCGGCTCCACTCTTGGTTATTTCGTGCCTTTACTTTTGCAAGCTTACTTGTGTTGCATCTATTGCTTGCTTGTGTGCTAGTTGTCATTGCATCATATAGGTTGTCCATATAGTTGCATATCTAGACAACCTATTTTATTGCAAGGTTTAAATTGTTAAAGAAAAGCTTAAAAATTGTTAGTTGCCTATTCACCCCCCCCCCTCTAGTCAACCATATCGATCCTTTCAATTGGTATCAGAGCCTCGTCTCTTTTTAAGGACTTTGCCGTCCGAAGAGTATGGTTGACACCAACGACGGTGCAGAGGAGCACTCCATTGTGAATCCAATCTCGTCTTCGGCCGATGGGGGAACCTCGGTCTCCAGTGAGGAATTCAATGTGGTTTTAGACACATTGAAAACCTCCATGACGACCGAGGTTGAAAGCATGTTTACTAAATTCCTAGAAGGACTTAAACTATCCACCTCGCCGATGGAAGTGGGTGATCCCACTAACAAGGTGACGGATGCTAACTCCGACAAGGGGGGAGCTAATAGTGAAAAGGGTCCTTCTACTAGTGGTAGAAATGGCACCGGCATCTATGCCCATGTGGAACCTCCTACTTATGGTGGACCTATTCCCTCCACTCATTTAAATCATGCCGGTCCTCCTCCTAAGTATGTGAAAAATGAGGATTTTGATTCTTGGGTTTATCATTTCAAGCGTCATTTAAAACATGTGAATACTAATCTTTGGAGAATCATAGAAGAAGGTTTCTATCCTCATGACCCAAGCAACTTCACCCCTCGAGAAGCCGTGGATAATCAATTCAATGAGAGTGCTCTCTTCATCATCCAAGATGCAATCCTTCCCGAAGATCTCCCTCATCTTCGACCTCATGTCGTGGCAAAAGACACATGGCAATGTGTTGTGTCACTCTATCGAGGAAGTGCTAGCATTCAACGCTCCAACTATGAAGTGGTGCAAGATGAAGCCGATGAGTTTGCAATGAACGAAGATGAAGAACCTCGTGAGCTCTTTCGAAGAGTGACCAAACTCGCGGTCTCACTCCGAGATCATGGGAGCAAGGACACGGATGACAATTGGATCAAGCGCAAGTTCCTCAAGGCCATGATGCCCTACAACAAGGCCATGTCCTCCGTCATTCGTCAAAGACCGGACTTCCACTCCATGACCTCGAGCGAAGTGTTGGATGAGTTCGTTGCAATGAGCATCTTGGACAAGACCGCCGACAATGCGGTGCTCTGTTCTCAAAGGGCAAAGAAGCCCAACCTTGCCATGAAGGCCAAGGTTAGTGTGGAAGAAGAGGAATAAGAGGAAGATGAGGAGAGCAACCCCGAAGACACGAAATATGATTATCATGAGCACATGGCTCTTGCCTCAAGACAATTTTGGAGCAAGAAGAATACAAGACCCAACTTCAACAAGAACAACTCAAGTGGCCTCAAGGGAAAGCAACGAGTTAGAACTTGTTTCAACTGTGGAAATGTGAGCCATTTCATTGCGGATTGTCCTTAAGAGAAGCGGGAAGACAATGGTGGCAAGTTCATCCGAAAGGACAAAGCCAAGTCCTTCCCCAACAAGAACAACTTCACCAAGAAGACTCCTACTCGCGGGTTGGTGGCTCAAAAAGAATACCGTGAGGATGACGATGATGATGAAGATAGTGAAGCAATGGCTATGGCATCCGTTGCCATTGCCACAACTCCCCGGGTGTCTCTCTTCGACTCACCCAACGAGAACATCACCGCCAAGTGCCTCATGGCTAAAGCCACTAACAAGGTAACCCCCAACATCAAAACCACCATTATTCCTAATCCTTCTTTGATGGTTGGCCTTGATGATGGTAAGGAGTCTAATGAGGAGGTAAATGAATTTGAGTCCTTCATGAGTAAGCTCAAGGGCAAATCCAAGAAGCACTTCGTTTCTCTTTTGGAACAACTTGATAAAGCCAATGACATGATCGAGGCTCACGAAGAAACCATCTCTAAGATGGAAGGTCATAGTCGTGACTATGCCGATGAGATATTGGATCTCTCTAATGCTCTTGAGGAAGAGTGTGGGCATCGTTTGGCTCTTGAGGAGTCACACAATGATGACCATGCCAAATTAAAGAAAGATCTCGATCATGCTCTTGTTGTGTCTCGTGTGCTATCTTCCGAGAAGGCTAAACTTGGGGTTGATCATGCTAGACTCAAGGAGGAGTTTGATGTACTTGACAAGGCCCATAAGGTCTTGAAAAGTGTTCATGCAAACCTCAAGGAGTCTCATGCTCAACTCCAAGTTAAGCTAACCAAGGAAAAGGCCACATTTCCTCACATGGTCTTAATAGATAATGCAAATGCTAGTAACCCGTGTTGTGAGCATGTGCATCTTGTGGAGGAGAATGCCAAGTTGAAGGAACAATTCGAGAAAGGTCTTGTGTCATGCATACAAGGTGAGAAGAACCTAAATGACCTTTTGAGAAATCAAAAGGAAGTTTTGGGCAAGGAGGGAGTTGGGTTCTCACCCAAGACCAAGAACAAAAAGAAGAACGAGAAGAAAGATAACAAGACAAAACGACCTCCCCCGCTTAAGCAAACTTTTGTGAAGGAGGGAGAGGGTGCTCCTAAGGAGAAGAAGAACAATGTGAAGAGTGGTGATGCCAAAAAGGGCAAAGCCATCTCTCCCAACAAAGCCAGCGACTTTAACCCCTCTTATGTGTTGTGTCGTGCTAGTGATGGGCATGTTTATGCTAAATTTGTTGGTTCTTATTATGAGTACATTGAATGGTCTATTTGGGTTCCCAAGACCCTTGTTACTAACATCAAAGGACCCATTACTAAATGGGTACCTAAAACCAAGCATTGATCTCTTGTAGGTGTTTGCTTCCGGTGGGGGATCATGGTTGCTCGATAGTGGAGCAACAAATCATATGACCGGGAGCAAGGACTTGGTTGTGAACGTGCAAAAGATCCCATCTATGCCCACCAATGTCGAGTGGGGTGATGCCTCACATTCTAAGGTATTGGGTCTTGGCAAGGTTGTCATTTCTCATGATCTAACGATCGAGAAAGTCATGCTTGTTGAGTCCCTTGTGTTCAATTTACTTTCCATTTGTCAACTTGCACTCATGGGCTTTGCCACCTTCTTTGATATTGATATCGTGGCCCTCTTGTGGAGCAAGACTCTTAAAGTAGCCTTTGTTGGGCATGTCGAGAATGGTCTCTATGTGATTAACTTTTTGGAGCAGCCCACTAAGACCGCGACATGCCTAATGTCTAAAGTTGATGTGGGATGGCTTTGGCATCGTCGTTTAGCCCACGTCAATATGAGATCTTTGCAAAGTCTTCTCAAGGGGGACCATGTCCGTGGACTAAAAAATGTTAGTTTTGCCAAAGATCGTGCTTGCAGTGCTTGTATCGAAGGAAAGCTTCATGAGACGTCTCACCCTCCCACGACTATCATCTACTCGAAGAGACCCTTGGAGCTCCTTCACATGGACCTCTTTGGGCCTCCATCCTTTGATAGTCTTGGGGGTAGAAAGTATTGCTTGGTGATTGTGGATGATTATTCAAGATACACTTGGGTATACTTCTTCAAGAGGAAGAGTGAGACTCAACAAACCGTCATCGACTTTGCAAATGAAGCTCAACGTCAACACAATGCAAAGATCTTGACAATAAGAAGTGACAACAGCACCGAGTTCAAGAACTACACCTTGGATGAGTTTCTTTGTGATGAGGGGATCAAGCATCAATACGTTGCACCATATACCCCTCAACAAGATGGTTTTGCGGAGAGGAAGAACCGGACGTTGATGGATGCGGCAAGGACCATGATGGCGGAGTTCAAGTCTCCATACAACTTTTGGGCCGAAGCCATCAACACAGCATGTCATGCATCCAACCGGCTCTATCTCCGCAAAGGCTTGAACAAGACTCCTTATGAGATACTCACCGGCAACAAACCCAATCTCAAGTACTTCCGGGTGTTTGGGTGTAAGTGTTTCATTCTCAAGAAAGGTGTTCGTTTGTCTAAATTTGAGGCTAGAGCTTATGAGGGCATATTTGTTGGTTATGCTACAAACTCTCATGCTTACCATGTTCTCAACAAGTCCACCGGACTCATTGAGGACACGTGTAACATGGAGTTTGACGAAAATAACGGCTCCCAAGTGGAGCAAAGTGGTACTTGTGATGTAGGTGATGAAATTCCTCCCCAAGCCATAAGAAGAATGGGTATTGGTCATATTCTACCCATTGAGGAACCCCTTGTGGCCGAAGGAGAAGGACAATGCTCCACTCAAGTGGAGCCATCACCTACTCAAGACCCACACGCTTCCGAAGAACAAAGTGAAGGCCCTCAACCTCGTGAACAAGACCAAGGGCAAGATCAATCTCAAGATGGTGGTGAACCTCCAAATGATGCGCAAGGTCAAGTTCTTCCCCTCAAGCAAGTTCAAGATCATGAAGAAGCTCAAGATCAAGAACAAGCTCAAGACGGCGCTCAAGATTATCAAGTTAACCCTCCTCCTTCCACATCCGAGGAGGAGTTAGAGCGTCGTGCCGCGAAGATTGCTTCCAAACTCACCACCAAAGGCCATCTCATGGAGAATGTGGTTGGAAGCCTAAGAAAGGGGGTAAGCACTCGTAGACAATTGGCAAACTATTGTGAACATCACTTGTTTGTCTCTTGTGTTGAACCCCAAAAGGTCTATGAGGCGCTCGAAGACTCGGATTGGCTCAATGCCATGCATGAAGAACTCAACAACTTCGAGTACAACAAGGTGTGGAGACTGGTGCCAAGGCCATCGGGGAACCACAACGTCATTGGAACCAAGTGGATTTTCAAGAACAAGCAAGATGCTCATGGGAACATTATTCGCAACAAGGCAAGATTGGTAGCACAAGGCTACTCCCAAGTCGAGGGTATCGACTACGGTGAAACCTTTGCTCCCGCTGCTCGCCTTGAATCCATTCGTTTGTTGATTTCTTATGCTTCCCATCACAACTTTAAGTTGCAACAAATGGATGTGAAAAGTGCTTTTCTTAATGGTCCTATTAATGAGTTGGTCTATGTCAAGCAACCCCCCGGGTTCGAGGATCCCTACTTCCCAGATCATGTGTATCAACTCGATAAGGCACTCTATGGCCTTAAACAAGCCCCACGTGCATGGTATGACCACCTTACCGAGTTGTTACAGGATCGTGGATTTGAAGTAGGGAAAATCGATCCCACTCTTTTTACTAAGAAGGTCAAAGGGGAGTTGTTTGTATGCCAACTATATGTTGATGATATTTTCTTTGGTTCCCCTAACAAAGCTTTCAATGAGTAATTTGCCGCTCTCATGACCTCCAAGTTCAAGATGTCTTCGATGGGAGAGTTGAAGTTCTTCCTTGGTTTTGATATCAAACAAAGAAGAGAAGGAACCTTCATCAACCAAGCCAAATATACTCAAGACATGCTAAAAAGATTCAAGCTAAGTGATGTCAAGCCGGCTTCTACTCCAATGCCTACCAAGTGCCAACTTGACATTAATCCCAATGGTAAAGCGGTGGATCAAAAGGTATATCGCTCCATGATTGGCTCCTTGCTTTACCTTTGTGCATCTAGACCGGATATCATGTAGAGTGTGGGAATGTGTGCACGGTTTCAAGCCACACCGAAGGAAAGTCACTATGTGGCGGTCAAGCGAATCTTTCGATATTTGGCTCATACCCCAAACTTTGGCTTATGGTACCCAAGAGGGGCAAACTTCAAGCTTGAAGGATTTACGGATTCCGATTGGGCGGGAGACAAAGTGGATAGGAAGTCCACCTCCGAAGGGTGCCAATTTCTTGGTTGCTCTTTGGTGAGTTGGTCTTCCAAGAAGCAAAGTTGTGTGTCTCTCTCGTCCACCGAAGCGGAATATGTGGCGGCCGGTAGTTGTTGTGCTCAACTCTTATGGATGAGGCAAACTTTAAAGGAGTACGGTGTCATTTGTGACAAAGTGCCTCTTTGGTGTGATAATGAAATTGCCATCAAGATTTCTCTCAACCCGGTGCAACACGTCAAGACGAAGCATATTGAGATTAGGTATCACTTCATTCGGGATCACATTAGGCGAGGGGAGATCGAGCTCAAGTATGTCAACACTCATCATAACCTTGCAGATATTTTCACGAAGCCCTTGGATGAAGCAAGATTTCGCGAGTTAAGGCATGAGCTAAATATCATTGATTCGAGCAATGTGACTTGAACCCTTGCACCCCCCACCACACTCAACTTGTTGTCTAGTTTAGGTGTAGGCATGAACATAGGGGGAGTGTTGTTCTTTCAATGAACTTTCCCTCCCCCCATTATGCTTAAATAGATCAACTCTTTCACATTAGCCTTTTTTTATGGTACTTGTGCTTCAAAGACGAGTTTTGGTCATGGGCCCAAGGATAATTCTTCGTGGTGCCATACCAATTGACTCAAACATAGGTGGCTCCGGCCACCGCTCTCCTCACGGAGAAGTTGTGTCTTGTAGTTGGTCTCGTTCGTCGTGTGTGTTCGTCTCTTAGTTGTTTGGTGTCTCTTCTGGAGTAGTTCGTTTTGCCTTTTCTCTCTTTTCTCTTGTGTGTTCTTCACTTTCTTGGATTTACGGTACTACCGTGGTGAGCCATGGTACTACCGCAGGAGTTGGTGGCTCTGCGTTTTGTGCGTGGCCCTCCAGGGGCACGGTACTACCGCTACCTCCGCGGCAGTAATTTTTTACTGCCGCTGAACGAGCGGTACTACCGCCCAGCATGCGGTACTTCTGCCCGGGCGGTACTACCGCGATGACCCGCGGTACTTCCGCACCCCCACGAACGGGTGGGGGTTAAGAGCGGGACAGGGGGAGTCCTAACTCCCCCATACCCATTCATCTCTATTCCCCACCCCGTCTCTCTCTCTCTCCTGACCAAGAACGGCGCTGGAGGCCTTCGCCGGATCTCCATCTCCGGCCGCTCTCTACGGATTCCGACCGGTGGGATCGTTCCCCACCTCGCCCTCTTGCCATGGACCCAGGTTTTCCCCAAGTGCCTCTTCTTTTTGTCCTTCCTTGTGCTTCTAGGTTTTGGGGAGATGCATGTGGTGTTCTTGAGATTTTTGGCTAAATCTGTGCAAGTGGGATTTGTTGTAGAGTGGTAGTGTTGTCCCTTGCTCTTTGGATTGTCAAATTAGTTCCGTTTGATCACCGGTAGTACCGAAGTAGTCGTGCGAAGGTTCCAGATTCAGATCCGCGTCCTCTGTGGCCGTTTTCAAACCGTGCTGTACTACCGCTCCACCTGGAGCAGTACTACCGCAGCCTCACCTGGATCTAGCACTCAGCGGTACTTCCGCACCTTGGTGTGGTACTTCCGCACCTCGGTGCGGTACTACCGCTTGGTGTCCGGAAGTAAAAAATTACTTCCGCCCCAAGCACGGTACTACCATGCTATCCCAGCACGGTACTACCGCGGCTGGAGCAGATGTAATTTATTACTTCCGTAACCCTGCCCGGTACCACCGTAGATTCATCCTGCGCTCATTTGTTTCGTCCAAATTGCATGTTTTGTGTTTCTCTCCGTTTGGTTTTGATCCGTTTTGTTCCCATGCGTGTCTTTCTGTCTTTGTGTCTAGGTGGTGGCTCCAGTTTTGCTCATCGCTCGAATCCCAGCCGAGACACAGGGTCAAAGCGTCTGCGCAACCCAGATGATGTTCCAGAGGGGTCCTCTGCTGCTCCCCAACGCCGGACCAAGACCACCACCAACAAACAGAAGGAGCCCGTCACGGGCATGGATGTGACGCCCTAGGCCGAGTTTGTCATTCGAAGGAAGCTCAATCCCTATGTGAATCCCCGGGCTAGCACGCGAGGCAATGAACTCTTCTGGAACAAGCAGCAGAATCTGATTTACATGGATGTGATCAAGGCCAAGCAGAATCACTATGTTGAAGTTCACTACATTGACATGCATCATATGAGGCAGG
Organism: Triticum aestivum; assembly: GCF_018294505.1. Lineage (NCBI taxonomy): Eukaryota > Viridiplantae > Streptophyta > Magnoliopsida > Poales > Poaceae > Triticum > Triticum aestivum. The sequence goes on along the minus strand of NC_057810.1, from coordinate 669,477,062 downwards.
AGAAGCACCGTGAGTACTTTGGAGAGGCCTTGGATCTAGTCGAGCAGTTCGCCATTGAGCACTTGCTCACCTTCCACAAGGATTTTGATCCTGAGATCATCGCACAGTTCTTTGCTTCCGTCCATTTCGGCACTGATATTTCAAGGTCCATGACTTGGATGACTAACGGTCGCCGTCTGTCTACTACTTGGAAGGAGTTCATGGAGTTGCTTAACATTCCAGATGAAGGGCTCGACAAGCCAGTTGGAATTCGCCCTCATGCCAACTCTGACTCTGCCAACAAGAACAAGCTCATGCCATTCCTTGTTCCAAAGTCTCTTTCCAACAAGAAGACTGTGTGGGTGCTTAATCCCTTCCTTGACATCATGCATCGGCTCTTTCGGAACACCCTCTTCCCACGCATTAGGGACATGGGCCAGGTACATGCTTACCTTGTTGACATGATGCTTATTTGCGAGGAGGCCCGTAAGGCTCAGACTCAACCACTTGATGTCTCACATATCATGTGGTGTGAGCTTCAGTTCGCCGTGTTCAATCATAAGGTCCCCATCTACGGGCCTTACCTGTTCCACTTGATCTCCACAACTTGGGAGAGGCTGTTTCCCCAGGATGAGTTTGAAGCTCCAGGGTGGATTCGTCATGAGTCCGTCAGGCTCCGCATCAACCCACATTGGGCTAACACCACCACTTCTGCTGAGGCTGCCAGGCAGGGTGTGGATGAGGAGGAACTTGGGAGGGAAGAAGTTGCTGCTGATCGTTCTGCTTTCTCGCCTCCCTCTGATGAGCCCTCTTGGGCAAATAAGCTGAAGAACAAGATGAAGAGGCTGTTCTGCATGCAGGTTCAGGGTCAGTACAAGGCCCATGTTGCTCAGAAGGAGAGTCGCCGTCGCGACATCAGGATCTTGAGGGCTTGCGGGGAGGATGTGGCCAGCGGTTCTGAGAAGCACATCACCCTAGAGACTGCCTGGATGGAGAAGCAGGGCTACAAGTGGACCGATTCAGAGGAGGAGTCCGTTCCTGCTGCAGAGTCTGAAGACGACGAGTCCTTTTCCGCCTGAGTCATCACCTTTGTTGTAGGTGACCTCTCTGCCTTTTTGGTGTCTCGATGCCAAAGGGGGAGAGAGAGTAGGATTTGCGTGTGTGTCGTGTGTTTCGTCGTTTGCTTTGCTTTCCATCGTTGAACTTGCTTGCTTTGATTTGGTTGTGCTTGTGAGACTATGTTTATCATATGGTGTAAGACATATGCTCTCTATCGTACCTTATCATCTCTTGAGCTTGTGCTTTATCATGCTATTCATGTTATGCTCATATCTACTATCTTGCTTAGTGTCAGTCTTTCCATTGCAAGATATGCCTTGTTTCTAAAATATAGGGGGAGTGGTGATCCTAGTATTCGTGCTGTGCAGTCCAAAGCACCTTACTCTCTATCACGAATCTAGGGGGAGCTCATCTATATTTTAGAGATGTGGGGTTGGCTTGTGCTATATTCATCTCCTGTGTGCAAATCCCATATTGTCATCAATCCACCAAAAAGGGGGAGATTGTAAGGGCACTTTTTTCCCTCAGTAGTTTTGGTGATTGATGACAATGCCTTTGCGGACTAATCGTGTGTATTGAGCTTTTCAGATTCATCACGACTAAACACAAGACGATTTGATGCCCCTCGAAGATTATTGAAGACGGCATTTGTCTACGATTCGGTTCAGTGGAGTTGAGTCGTAGGAGAGCCGTACTATTAAGAAGGGGTCCGCCTTGGAAAGGTTTGGGTGGAATCTCACGTACACATTCCCTTTTGCACCGCCTTTCCTTGAGACCCTTGGAGTGTTCCTCCGTCTCACCGTGTCTCTGCGAAATGAAGGCCTTGGTCTTGCTCTTCTCAGCCTAGCGGTAGTACCGTAGGCCCCCACGGTAGTACCGCTCATCCGAGCGGTAGTACCGCGAGCTATGATCTGGCACCGCTCTCTAGCGGTGGTAGGCGTGGATGTAATTTTTTACATCCGTGCTCCCTGCGGTAGTACCGTGCTGTGGCGCGGTAGTGCCGTGGCACCAGGCCAGGTTCCGGAGCAGGAGCGGAGGTAGGGGCGGATGTAATTTTCTACATCCGCACCCTCCACGGTAGTACCGCAACCTCGGTCGCGGTAGTTCCGTGTCGGATTTGTGCACGACATTTTCTCAGCGGAGGTAGTCACGGATGTAATCTTTTACATCTGTGCCTATCAGGCCTGGCCCGTGTGTGCCTTGCGGAAGTACCGCATGGGGCCGCGGTAGTACCGCTCCTGCGGATCTACCGCGCCCTGTCGGTGCTCCTTTTTGCCTGGTCAGGTCTCTGCCGTGCTCGCGGTAGTACCGCGGTCCACCACGGTAGTACCGCACGCCAGTGTGGTAGTACCGCGCCTGTGGAGCGGTAGTTCCATGGGCCACGGGCTGAGTGGTGGGCAACGGTTGGAATTGTCCCCCACTATAAAAGGGGGGTCTTCTTCTCCAAGAAGACTCACCTCTTCTAATCCTAAACTCCATTGTTGCTCCAAGCTCCATTTTCGCCCGATCACTCTCCCTAGCCAATCAAACTTGTTGATTTGCTCGGGATTGGGTGACAAGGGCCCGATCTACACTTCCACCAAGAGATATTCGATTCCCCCCACTTATCCCTAGCCGATCTTGTTACTCTTGGGTGTTTGAGCACCCTAGACGGTTGAGGTCACCTCGAAACCATACTCCATTGTGGTGAAGCCTCGTGGTGTTGTTGGGAGCCTCCAAGTGTTGTGGAGATTGCCCCAACCTTGTTTGTAAAGGTTCGGTCGCCGCCTTCAAGGGCACCAATAGTGGAATCACGGCATCTCGCATTGTGTGAGGGCGTGAGGAGATTGCGGTGGCCCTAGTGGCTTCTTGGGGAGCATTGTGCCTCCACACCGCTCTAACGGAGACGTACACTTCGGTAACACATCCTCGTCTCCACCGGCTCCACTCGTGGTTATTTCGTGCCTTTACTTTTGCAAGCTTACTTGTGTTGCATCTATTGCTTGCTTGTGTTCTAGTTGTCATTGCATCATATAGGTTGTCCATATAGTTGCATATCTAGACAACCTATTTTATTGCAAGGTTTAAATTGTTAAAGAAAAGCTTAAAAATTGTTAGTTGCCTATTCACCCCCCCCCCTCTCTAGTCAACCATATCGATCCTTTCAGCAAGTGAGTAGGGATTGCCATGCAACAGATGCACTAGAGCTATAAATATATGAAATATCAACAAAAGAAACTAAGTGGGTGTGCATCCAACTTGCTTGCTCACAAGGACCTAGAGCACTTTTGAGGAAGCCCATCATTGGAATATACAATCCAAGTTGTATAATGAAAAATTCCCACTAGTATATGAAAGTGACAACATATGAGACTCTCTATCATGAAGATCATGGTGCTATTTTGAAGCACAAGTGTGGAAAAGGAGATAGTAGCATTGTCCTTTCTCTCTTTTTCTCTGATTTTATTTTTTCTTTTTCTCTTTTTTTTCTTTTTCTCTGGCCTTCGTTTTTTCTTTTTTTTTCTTTTTGGCCTTTCCTTTTTTTCTATTTTTTTATTTCTTTTTGTAAAGTCCGAAGTCTCGTCCTGACTTATGGGGGAATCATAGCCTTCATCATCCTTTCCTCACTAGGACAATGCTCTAATAATGAAGATCATAACACTTTTATGGATTTACAACTCAAAGCTAGAACAAAATATGACTCTATATGAATGCCTCCGGCGGTGTACCGGGATATGCAATGAATTAAGAGTGACATGTATGAAAATTATGAAGGTGGCCTTGCCACAAATACGATGTCAACTACAAGATCATGCAAAAAGCAATATGACAAAAGTAATGTGTGTCATATGAACGGAACGGTGGAAAGTTGCATGGCAATATATCTCGGAATGGCTATGGAAATGCCATAATAGGTAGGTATGGTGGCTGTTTTGAGGAAGGAGTATAGTGGGTGTATGGTACCGGCGAAAATTGCGCGGCACAAGAGAGGCTAACAATGGTGGAAGGGTGAAAGGGTGCGTACAATCCATGGACTCAACATTAATCAAAAGAACTCATATACTTATTGCAAAATTTTAGAAGTCATCAAAAATCAAAGCACTATGCGCATGCTCCTAAGGGGATAGATTGGTAGGAAAAGACCATCGCTCGTCCCCGACCGCCACTCATAAGGAAGACAATCAATAAATAAAATAGTGCTCCAACTTCATCACAAAGCGGTTCACCATACGTGCATGCTACGGGAATCACAAACTTCAACACAAGCATTCTTTAAATTCATAATCACCCAACTAGCATAACTTTAATATTACTACTTCCATATCTCAAAACAATTATCAAGTATCAAGTTGATCATAGCATCCAATTCACTTTCTATGATAGTTTTTATTATACCCAACTTGGATGCTCATCATTCTAGGACCAACTTTGTGACAATAGAAAATACCATGCTGTTCTAAAATACTCTCAAAATAATATAAGTGAAGCATGAGAGACTAGCAATTTCTTCAAAATTAAGACACCACCGTGCTCTAAAAGATATAAGTGAAGCACTAGAGCAAAAACTATCAAGCTCAAAAGATATAAGTGAAGAACATAGAGTATTCTAGCAAATTCTATTCAAATAGGCTTCTCCCAAAAGGTGTGTACAGAAAGGATGATTGTGGTAAACTAACAAGCAAAGACTAATATAATACACGACGCTCCAAGCAAAACACATATCATGTGGCGAATAAAAATATAGCTCCAAGTAAAGTTACCAATGAATGAAGACGAAAGAGGGGATGCCTTCCCGGGGCATCCCCAAGCTTAGGCTTTTGGATATTCTTGAATATCTTGGGGTGCCATGGGCATCCCCAAGCTTAGGCTCTTGCCACCCTTTATTCCATAGTCCATAAAAGCTTTACCCAAAACTTGAAAACTTCACAACACAAAACTCAACAGGAAATCTTATAAGCTCCGTTAGTGAAAGAAAACAAAACCACCACATAAGGTACTGCAATGAACTCATTCTTTGTTTATTTTGGTGTTAAACCTACTGTATTCCAACTTCTTTATGGTTTATAAACTAATTTACTAGCCATAGATGCATTGAAATAAGCAAACAACACACGAAAAACAGAATCTGTCAAAAACAGAACAGTCTGTAGCAATCTGTAACTAACGAAAACTTCTGGAACTCTAAAAATCCTACCAAAATAGGAAGTCCTGGAAAATTTGTCTATTGAACAGCAACAAAAAGAATCAACGCAAAGGTTCTACTTGGCACAAACACTAACTAAATGATAAAAACACATCTAAACAGAGAGTAGATGCAATATTCATTAAATAACAGCAAGGAAAAATATTGGGTTGTCTCCCAACAAGCGCTTTTCTTTAAAGCCTTTTTAGCTAGGCATTGAGATTTCAATGATGCTCACATAAAAGACAAGAATTGAAGCATAAAAAGAGAATCATAAAACATGTGACAAACACACTTAAGTCTAACATACTTTCTATGCATAGGCATATTATAAGCAAACAAATTTGCAAGGCAAGAAAAATCTAGCATATGCAAGGAAGAAGAAAGAGACGATAGCAATCTCAACATGACAAGAGGTAATTTAATAAGATAAAAATTTCTACGACCATATTTTCCTCTCTCATAATAATTGCATGTATGATCATAGGAAAATTCAACAAAATAGCTATCACAAAACATATTCTCAACATGATCCATATGCATGCAAATTTGACACTCTTCCAAGATAGTGGGATTAACATTAACTAAAGTCATGACCTTTCCGAACCCACTTCTATCAAAAAATCATAAGATTGAACATACTCCAAATATGTGGGATCTAAAGTTGGCACTCTTCCAAACCCACTTTCAATATTATTGCAAACACTATTATCAATCTCATATTCATCATGGGGCTTAAATAAATTTTCAAGGTTATAAGAAGAATCACCCCAATCATGATCATTGAAACAAGTAGTAGACATAGCCAAACTAGCATCCCCAAGCTTAGGGTTTTGCATATTATTAGCACAATTGACATCAAGAGAATTTATCGGAAAATCATTGCAATCATGCTTTCTATTAAAGGAGTTATCGTAAATCTCTTCATAAATTTCTTCATCATAATTTTTAGATTCACAAATTTCAAGAAAAACTTCGTAAAGATAATCTAGTGCACAAAACTCACTAGCAATTGGTTCAACATAATTGGATATCTTAAAGAGATTAGCAAGCAGATGAGGATCCATAGATCATAGGTTCTTTGTTTAGCAATAAACAAGCATCTACTCCAACCAAACAAGCAAACGAAAGGGAAAGCAAAAGAGAGAAGAAGAAGATTGGGAAAGAGAGGGCAAATAAAACGGCAAGGGTGAAGTGGGGGAGAGGAAAACGAGAGGCAAATAATGTAAATGCGAGGGAGATGGGTTGGTTTTCCCCGAAGAGGAGAGGGTGATGCAGCAAAATGTAGCGTAAGTATTTCCCTCAGTTTTGAGAACCAAGGTATCAATCCAGTAGGAGGCTCCTCAAAAGTCCCACGCACCTACACAAACAAACTGAGAACTCGCAACCAACGCAATAAAGGGGTTGTCAATCCCTTCACGGCCACTTACGAAAGTGAGATCTAATAAAGATAGAATGATAAGATAAATATTTTTTTGGTATTTTATAATATAGATGCAAAAAGTAAAGATGCAAATAAAGATAGCTTGAAAGCAACTATAATAAGAGATAGACCCGGGGGCCATAGGTTTCACTAGAGGCTTCTCTCGAGATAGCATAAGTATTACGGTGGGTGAACAAATTACTATCGAGCAATTGATAGAAAAGCGCATAGTTGTGAGATTATCTAGGCATGATCATGTATATATGCATCACGTCCAAAAAAAGTAGACTGACTCCTGCCTGCATCTACTACTATTACTCCACACATCGACCGACTCCTGCCTGCATCTAGAGTATCAAGTTCATAAGAACAGAGTAACGCCTTAAGCAAGATGACATGATGTAGAGGGATAAACACATACAATATGATATAAACCCCATCTTGTTATCCTCGATGGCAACAATACAATATGTGTCTTGCAACCCTTTCTGTCACTGGGTAAGAACACCGCAAGATTGAACCCAAAGCTAAGCACTTCTCCCATGGCAAGAAAGATCAATCTAGTAGGCCAAACCAAACTAATAATTCGAAGAGACTTGCAAAGATAAATAAATCATACATAAAAGAATTCAGAGAAGATTCCATTATTATTCATAGATAAACTTGATCATAAAGCCACAATTCATCGGATCTCGACAAACACACCGCAAAAAGAGATTATATCGAATAGATCTCCACAAGAGAGGGGGAGAACATTGTATTGAGATCCAAAAAGAGAGAAGAAGCCATCTAGCTAATAACTATGGACCTGTAGGTCTGTGGTAAACTACTCACAACTCATCGGAGGGGCTATGGTGTTGATGTAGAAGCCCTCCATACTCAATTCCCCCTCTGGTAGAGTGCCGGCAAAGGCTCCAAGATGGGATCTCGCGGATGCAGAAGGTTACGGCGGTGGAAATTGTGTTTCGTGGTGCTCCTGGATGTTTCGGGGTCCGTAGGTATATATAGGAGGAAGAAGTACGTCGGTGGCCGCCCGAGGGGCCCACGAGACAGGGGGCGTGCCCTACAGGTGGGGCGCGCCCTCCTATCTCGTGGGGCCCTCGGAGGCTTCTTGACTTGCACTCCAAGCTCTCTGGATCAGATTTGTTCCAAAAATAACGCTCCCGAAGGTTTCATTCCGTTTGGACTCCGTTTGATATTCCTTTTCTTTGAAATACTGAAATTGGCAAAAAAACAGCAATATAGGCTCGGCCTCCGGTTAGTCCCAAAAATGATATAAATATGTAAAATAAAGCCCATAAACATCCAAAAGGGGTAATATAATAGCATGGAACAATCAAAAATTATAGATACGTTGGAGATGTATCACACCCCACCTATATATGTGGGAGGGGGCGCCTAGCACACCCAGACAATTGTCAAGCCATGTGCAGCACCCCCCTACACCCATTTACTCCCCCAGTCATATTTCCGTAGTGCTTATACAAAGCCCTGTGGAGACCACTTCACCGTCACCACGCCGTCGTGCTGACAGAACTCATCTACTACCTCGAAGTCTTGCTGGATCAAGAAGGCAAGGGACATCACCGAGCTGAGCGTCTGCACAACTTGGAGGTGTCGTACGTTCGATACTCGATCGGTGGATCGTGAACAAAGTTCGACTACATCAACCGCGTTGTGAAATGCTTCCGCTTACGGTCTACGAAGGTACGTAGACCCACTCTCCCCCTCGTTGTTATGCATCTCCATGAATAGATCATTGTGTGTGCATAGAATTTTTTTGTTTTCCATGCAATGATTCCCGACAGTGACACCATCACAATACTGCACCCCGGCGACATGGGTGCCAGCACATGCCGCTGGCTCCCCCCATGTGCTTGTGCCATTATATTGGTATAGGATACATCATGAATCTACCCCACATATATAATAGCCCTAGCATACAAGTGTCATGATAGGACATGACTAAATATTCTATCTATACACCATACAACTTAGGGTCCAACTGTAACCTACCTTGTACAAATATTCGACACAACTGTAACACCTCTGATATGCAAATTCATACCTCCAATAGTAAACACTGAATCTCAACAGCAAAGACCAAAAACATGCTTCTTTGTTCCAGGTATAAATATGTGTAATTCTTAATTGATGCGATAGATAGTATCTTCTCATCCAGTTATAGAAGAACTTGTAATTATAAGAAAATATGACTACATTCCATCAAACTCAAAAGTCCTGTGACGCGAAGATAACAGGAAGAGCATCAAATTCTAAAAGAAAACTTGTCTCGACATTTTTGAAAAAACTTAATATTTTTCTAACAGCAAATGTGTATTTGTGAGTTGTACACTACATGGAATATGATGCTAGGTTGAGCATCAACATGAACATTATCACTAGGTTCATGTTCATCGCCAGATTGTGTTTCAGCATCAGAAATAGAAATATCATTGGGATTCTCAGGTGTGTCTACAATAGGTTCACTAGAAGCATGCAAAGTCCTATCATTTTTCCTTTTCTACTTTTTAGAAGGACTAGGTGCATCAACATTATTTCTTTGAGAATCTTGCTCAATTCTCTTAGGGTGGCCCTCAGGATACAAAGTTTCCTGAGTCATTTTACCACCTCTAGTCATAACTCTAACAGCATTATCATTTCTCTTATAATTTAATTCATTGAGCAAATCATTTTGAGCTTTAAGCAATTGTTTTACTTGAACTCTAGACATATAATCAGTCAAGTGTCCAATCATATAAGCATTACTTTTGAATTGTCTACCAACATAAGCATTGAAGTTTTCTTGTTTAGCCATAAAGTCATCAAACTCATCCAAGCATTGGCTAGCAAACTTAGTAGACGGGATTTAACCTTTATCATATCTATAGAGAGAATTTACCTTTACTACCTGTGTCGGGTTATCAAGACCATGTATTTCTTCAATAGGTGGTATATTAAGGCCGTGTATTTCTTCAACAGGAGGTAAATTCTTAACATCTTTAGTTTAATACCTTTTTCTTTCATAGATTTCTTTGCCTCTTGCATATCTTCACGGCGGAGAAATAGAACACCCCTTTTCTTCGGAGTTGGCTTTGGAGTTGGTTCAGGAAGTGTTCAATTGTTTTCATTAGTCAACATATTATTCAATAGCAATTCAGCTTGATCAACTGTTCTTTCCCTGAAAACACAACCAGCACAACTATCCAGGTGGTCTTTGGAAGCATCGGTTAGTCCATTATAAAAGATATCAAGTAGTTCATTTTTCTTAACAGGATGATCAGGCAAAGCATTAAGTAATTGGAGAAGCCTCCCCCAAGATTGTCTTCTTCAATTTGCACAAAATTATATATTTCCCTTAAAGCAGCTTGTTTCTTATGAGCGGGCAAATATTTAGCAGAAAAGTAATAAATCATATCCTGGGGACTACGCACACAACCAGGATCAAGAGAATTAAACCATGTTTTGGCATCACCCTTTAATGAGAACAGAAATAATTTAAGGATATAGTAGTAATGGGTTTTCTCATCATTAGTTAACAAGGTGGCTATATCATTCAATTTAGTAAGATGTGCCACAACAGTTTCATGTTCATAGCCATAAAAAGGATCAAATTCAACCAAAGTAATTATCTCTGGATCGACAGAGAAATCATAATCCTTATCAGTAACAAAGATAGGTGAAGTAGCAAAAGCAGGGTCATATTTCATTCTAGCATTCAGAGACTTTTCTTTAAGCTTAGATAATAACTTCTTAAGATCAGATCTATCATTGCAAGCAAGAAAATCTCTAGCAGTTTGTTCATCCATAACATAACCCTCAGGCACAACAGGCAATTCATATCTAGGGGAGAATCTTCATCATCAATTTTATCAATATTATCAGTTTCAATAGTTTCATTCTCTCTAGCCCTATCAAGAAATTCACCTAGTGGCATAGTATTATCAAGCATAGAAGTAGTTTCATCATAAGTATCATGCATAGCAGAAGTGGCATCATCAATAACATGCGACATATCAGAATTAATAGCAGAAGCAGGTTTAGGTGTTGCAAGCTTACTCAAAACAGAAGGAGAATCACCAGAGCTAGATGGTAGTTCCTTACCGCCCCTCGTAGTTGAGGGAAAAATATTAGTTCTTTCATCTTTCAAGTTCCTCATAGTGATCAGCAGATATAAATCCCAAGTGACTCTAAGAATAGAGCCATGCTCCCCGGCAACGGCGCCAGAAAATAGTCTTCATAACCCGCAAGTATAGGGGATTGCAACAGTTTTCGAGGGTAGAGTATTGAACCCAAATTTATTGATTCGACACAAGGGGAGCGAAAGAATATTCTCAAGTATTAGCAGTTGAGTTGTCAATTCAACCACGCCTGGATAACTTAATATCTGCAGCAAATTATTTAGTAGCAAAGTAGTATGGAAGTAATGGTAATAGTGGCAAAAGCAACAGTAGCAGTTGTGTAGTACTTGTAACAGCAGCAACAGTAAAGTAACTAAGCAAAGAGCAATATGTGAAAAGCTCGTAGGCATTGGATCAGTGATGGATAATTATGTCAGATGCGATTCCTCATGCAACAGTTATAACATAGGGTGACACAGAACTAGCTCCAGTTCATCAATGTAGTGTAGGCATGTATTCCGAATATAGTCATACGTACTTATGGAAACGAACTTGCATGACATCTTTTGTCGTACCCTCCCGTGGCAGTGGGGTCCTATTGGAAACTAAGGGATATTAAGGCCTCCTTTTAATAGAGTACCGGACCAAAGCATTGACATTTAGTGAATACATGAACTCCTCAAACTACGGTCATCACTGGTAAGTATCCCGATTATTGTCACTTCGGGGTTAACGGATCATAACACATAATAGGTGACTATAGACTTGCAAGATAGGATCAAGAACTCACATATATTCCTGAAAACATAATAGGTTCAGATCCGAAATCATGGCACTCGGGCCCTAGTGACAAGCAATAAGCATAGCAAAGTCATAGCAACATCAATCTCAGAACATAGTGGATACTAGGGATCAAACCATAACAAAACTAAGTCGATTACATGGTAAATCTCATCCAACCCATCACCGTCAAGCAAGCCTACGATGGAATTACTCACGCACGGTGGTGATCATCATGAAATTGGTGATGGAGGATGGTTGATGATGATGACGGCGACGGATTCCCCTCTCCGGAGCCCTGAACGGACTCCAGATATGCCCCCGCGAGATAGTTTAGGGCTTGGCGGCGGCTCCGTATCGTAAAACGCGATGAATCCTTCTCTTTGATTTTTTTTCTCCCTGAACGTGAATATATGGAGTTGGAGTTGAGGTCGGTGGAGCTCCAGGGGGCCCACGAGGTAGGGGGCGCGCCCTAGGGGGGGCACCCCCCACCCTCGTGGACAGGCACTAGTAGAAAAAGGGTCAAATGTGAAGCACAATAGTGCCAGTTGGAATTTCAGCCGGCACTAATGTGTACACTAGTGCCGGTTCGTGGCGGCGATCAATAGCACCGGTTCGTGGCGAACCTTTAGTACCGGTTCATGCCACGAACCAGTACTAAAGAGGCTGTGTCAGCCTGCGGTCAGGCTATGGCCCCACCATCACCATTTAGTGTCGGTTCGTACCACGAACCGGTACTAATGAGGTTATGGCAAGCTGTTTTTTAGTCCCACCTCGCGAAATGAGAGGGACTAGGAGCGGTTTATAAGCCCTGAGTGCAGAGACGATGAAGAAGAGGCTCAATGCTCACGTTGCTTAGCTTCAAAGCCTTCAGGAATACGGTAGACTGCATGGAGCTATGCGCAGTGCAGTTTACACTACTCCGAAAGGCTTGAAGCAAATTAACGAGCATCGCACCTCTTTTTTATTTTTAATAACTTATTACAACTCCGGACTTCTTCTCTTATGTAAATTAACGAGCTATGCGCAGTTTGCACTGTGGTAGCACACTTCAAGGAGGAAGAAGAAGGAGAGGAAGAAGAAGGAGAAGAAGAAAAAGAAGAAGAAGAGGAGGAGGAGGAAGAAGAACAAGAGGAAGAAGAAGAAGGAGAAGAAGAGGAAGAAGAAGAAGAGGAAAAGAAGAAGGAGAAGAAGAAAAGAAGAAGAAGAAGAAGA